>NW_008616762.1:0-10220 GCF_000691845.1 Merops nubicus
CCTGGACAAGCAGCCTGGAACGGGACATGGCACGCCAGACTGTGGCCTCACTCGGGAAGAAGATGGGGGGAGGAAATCCTCCCTTCACCTGCTGATCCTCCGGTTCTTAATAGACCACTTGAATCCATTGGCAGTCTTGGCCACGTGAGCACAGTTCTGGCTCATGGTCGTAACTTGCTGTGGGAACCCCGCAAGCCACCTTAGTCTAGCGGTCAGCCATAGAACGGGCCGTTGCCCCTGCTGCGCTCTTTGCCGGCTGAGGCTTCCCTTGCTGGGTTCCTTGAGGAAATCCTTCGGCACGAGGGCTGCTCCCCCACCTCATCTCAGAAATTACTTGTTGGAACGTAGCAGCATTTTTGGGTCACAGTTGCCAAAGCACTGTCCTGTTGCTTTCCAGGGACACCTTTCCCAGCCCATGGAGCCTGGCATGGGTGGTCACCAGAGCAGGGAGGGGAAATGCTATAGGGCCAAGGCCGCAACCACTACCTAACTGCCTGTTGGTGGTGTGAGTTACAATTGGTGGCTACCAGATGACTACTTGGACTATTTGTGTCAGAGTAACTCTGCCAGCACCTTTCCATGGGGCCGCTTTTGTGCTACCAGGTGTTCACTTTCTCTGAGAGGCTGTCCTTTTGTCCTGAGTGTTGGTTAATGCTTCTCTTGGCATCCTGCTGCTCTGACAAAAACTGATGCTTGGACTTCCCATGCCACCTTGGTGTCCAGGCTCTCTGTTCAGAGCACATGGGAAACCCTGTTGCTCCACCACAGCTGGACAGGATATGTTTCCTCAGGGGACTCACATTCAGCTCTCTCCCTGGGGCAGGTTTGTCAAACCTGCTTTGCAGTGGAGTGGTCCCCAGCATGTATTGATGCATGGGGCTGGTCCCCCCTATTTGTAGGACTTTTCACTTGCCCTTGTTGAATTTCATGACGTTGAGCTTGTGTCTGGGCAGGGGTGTGTGTGTGCATGTGTGCACATGCCAGTTAAAAAAGAAATGGTTTCTGTCCTGTTCCTGTGGTTGGATATTTCTAGGATTTAATGGGGAATTTCTAGATCTTCTGAATGCTTATATTGGAAATGCAGGTGCATGAAGAACTCTGAGCGGGTAACCTGCTTGCATTGCTGGTTTGTTCTTTTTCTCCATTTGCTGACATGGTGAGGGAGAGTGCCCTGACTGTAACTGAGTAAAGATCAGTTGATTACAGCCTGAAGGCAGAGAACCCTCTGGGTATTCTCCCTCCTCAGAAGGCTCAATCATGTGAGCGTTTACCCAGTTTCTTGATTTGGTTCTTTGTTTATCCAGTCAGATGTGTTTTACAGTTACAAATACTGGTAACCTTTATGAGCCAACTAACCTGAAGAGTCAGCTAAGATGTCTCAGTCATGTGGTGTATGAGAAAAATCCCTGTTGAATCACATTGAAAGGCTGGAGAGCAGCTTACCTTTTTTCATACTTTGTAGAACTCTAGTTGTACTGCACGTGGAATGACAGGTGCACTTTGCTACTCAACAAGTGCAGTTTGTCACAAATATCAGCTGAGCATCAGGGGACGTCTGTGCCTTGAGTTCAGATGAAACCCAGGCTTTAATTTATGGAACTTTAAAATTTCTTTGTACTCAATGTGAGATCAGTGCATGGATGTTTAGGACTTCATGTTGAAAACACAGTCATTCTGACAGCCTTAAATTCTCTAGCTACAGTTAAGTTGTTCAAAGCTGGAGTGTTAGTTAAAAAACCAAACTGAAATCTGAGTTGTACTTGCCGTTTTGAAAAGGCTATTGAAAAAAATCTGTTGCCTACAGCAATAAATTGTCTCCTCTTTCTGTAAGCCTAAAATAGAACCCATTTTTATTTCAGTACAAAACTCCACTACGGTGACATACTGATTTTAATTCCTTTTTCAAATATTGCTGTCCAGATCAAGGGATCTGAGAAGTTTACAATCAACTATTATTATTCTTAATGCAGATGAAATCTTGTGTTTCAAGTGTATCTGTACTACCTAGATGACAGCCTGTGTTTCTGTAATAATCGTATGCTTCTCAGAAATATTTTCCTTGATGTGCCTTGAAGTGCTGATGGCTTCACTATCTACACAAAGGGAAGGCAGGGGAAGGTAACATCATAGTGGAGGTCTGCCACAGGCCACCTGACCAGTATGACCAAGTGGATGGGGCCCTCTATAGAAAGATAAGAGCAGCTTCGCATTCACAGTCTCATGGGGGATTTCAACCACCCTTACATCTGTTGGACAAACAGCCCAGCAAGGCACCAGCAACCCAGAAGCTTCCCAGAATTCATTCATGACAAATTTAATTCTCCAAATGGTAGAGGAACCAATGAGAAAAGGTCCTTTTTGGACCTTATTCTCACCAACAAGGAAGGGCTGGTGAGTAACATGATGCTCAAGGACAGTCCTGGCTGCAGGGACCACAAAATGATGGAATTCAAGATCCCTAGGGCAACAAGGAGGTTGCGCAGCTAACTCACTACCCTAGACTTCAGAAGAGCAGACTTTGACCCCTTCAGGGATCTGCTTGGTAGAGTACCATGGGATAAAGCCCTGAAAGGGAGAGGGGTCCAAGAAAGCTGGTCAGTGTTCAAGGACCATTTCCTCCAAGCCCAGGAGAAATAAAAGAGGAAGGCAGGCAAGAATGTCAAGAGGCCTGCCTGGATGAACAAGGAGCTCCTGTACACACTTAGGTGCAAAAAAAAAAAGCCTACAGAGAGTGAAGGCAAGGACAGGTAGCCTGGAAGGAATTCAAAGAAGTTGTCCAAGCCACAAAGGATCAGGTTAGGGCAGTAGAAGCTCAAATGGAATTAAATCTGGCCATGGACATCAAGGTAACCAAGAAAAGCTTCTAAACTGGTATGTCAGTGATAAAAGGGAGGTAAGGGAAGGTGTGGACCCTCTCCAGAAGGAAACAGGAGGCCTGGTCACAAGGGATATGGAGAAGTCAATGACTTCCCAGTTTGAGATCATCTGAAGAACCTGAAGGTGTGAAAGTCCCTTTGCGTACAAAGAGTACAATTCTGTACAAGAGTAATTTCCTACTCTGCATCAATTTTCTCTGCAGGTGCTGAAGAAAGACTAGAACTTGCACTACCAGACAGAACATCTTCATTCTCTGTGATAGCTATCACCTTCTGTAAATAAATTACAGTGTCTTTAGAAGGAGCTGTAACAGAAAGAAAAAGCCTGCCATTATATCATACAAACTCTGTTAAGGGAGGTTAACACTCAGAAGGTTCATAGTTTAGAAAACAAGGACCTATCACAGTATCTTAACATTGATGTCTATTTGAAAGACAAGAAAAGAAGGCAGCATGTTTTATACTCAGTTTTATTGCAGATCCTTTCCTTTAAATTCAGTCCTTTATAATTTGGTAGGTTCAAATCAGCTATTCAGCTGTCTGGGTAGTTGTTTATTCAAAATAAACTGTAAGTGATACCAGCTGTAAATCACATCAAATAAACATTTGAGAATTTGTGGAACGTTTTAGGTCTGTCAAAATGCTGGAAGTCATTAACGTGTAAGTGAAGACTATGGTAAGTAAAGTTTTTGAGATTTTTATAAAAACAAAAGTTGTATACTAGTGCAAATTGCTTAAACTACAGTCATGTGCATCCTTACGTGTATACTGACCCTTGTTGTGTGATCCTCAGAGGAACACCTGAGCTCCACATATATGTCACCTACAGTAACAAACTCTAGGGAAGCAAAAAGGAGGAACATCTTGGTCAGAAAATTCAGAAATACCTATGAAAATCTGTATCTTTACAAAAGAGAATGGTCTATACTTTGTCTTGAACTTGGATTTACTTGGGGTAAGTCACCTACCAAAAGTTTAAGTTTAAAAGTCAGTGTCCCCAAAATGGAAGTGGATGATCCTGGAGAATCCATGCAATTCCCAGCTTGAAATACTAAATCATCTCAATTTTCCTCAGTTCTGTAATAAGCTTATGACACACGTCTTCTAGAAGGGACTTAACTGCATATCTTTGTAAGTTCCTGGAAAAATTGCATTCTTACCAAGGATATGAAAAAGGTATCAGAAGGACAGGGATCAGAGGCACAGTCATCATATAGCTGACAGTCAGAAATTATTGCTGATACTCTGTTCCGTTATAGGTTGAAATAGTAAAGTGTAATGTAAAAGATTTGGGGGCTATATGTGTGTATGTCTTATAGGTTGATACACAGACCTTCCTTAGCATCTCATTCAGACCTGTTGTAACTAGACTGTGCTATAATTCTGGGATGATACAAAAAGAGTAAGTCATACTAGCCAGAGTTCCTCCTGCAGCTCTGGTTCATATTTCTTAAAGCCGCCAGCATCAGAGTAGTCCAGTTCTCCCCAGGGCATTAATGGAGAGAGGGTGACAACCGTTCTAAAAACCTGTCATTGAAAAAATGTGAAGTGCATTGAAATGAGGTAAAGCCCTATTCTCTCCACAAGTACATGAGCTTATCTTAACACTGGACTTGTGTATCATTTTTATATCAAAGCTCAGTAATGGTAGGAGATACCAAGTGCGGTAATTTACCACTGGCTCTGACATTCTCTGCCAAGAAAGTTGCTGTTGCGGTCAGGAGGGAGCCAGTACTGGTAATGGTGAGGAATGGATGTCCAGCTAGATAAAAGAACAGCACTGGTCTGTAAAACTTCAGTGTTTAAACAGCACTGTGGGCTCCAGAGCAGGACTGCTTAGCAGAGGAGAACACAGGCCTGTCAACACTACGGACTTTGGCAGTGGATTCTCCTTAAGCTTTGGGTGGTAGTCTACCAAGACTCTAGATATTTGACAGGCCAGGGTGTCTGGAAATGTTAGAAGAGAGCAGTAAACCTGCACACATGGACATGTCAGTTCTCTTGTGCTTGCAAAGCTCAATTATACACAGGAAATTCAATTTAATGTAACCAGAATGTTCATCCTACATGTAGACTCCCCTCCTTATCAACACAAATAAAAAAGCACATCACACGCTTCTCAATGTAAAAAGTAGAAAATGTCAGGTTGTAAACTACCTGCCTATCTGTGCAAACCATGCCTAAATAATAATACTCGGTGCAGCTCTATAGTATATTTAGTCAGAGTTTACTACATACGAGTTACCCCGGTCATCTGGGATATTTATTGACCCAGGTATTTCACAAAGGCTCATGGCTCATGGCCACAGAACAACTTTCTTCAGCTGATTTGAGTCTGGCTGGGACAGACCCTTCTTTGCGTCTGTGCTATTAGCAGCACAAAGTACTGGTTCAGGGAGCTGCTGTAGCTGAATCCTTCCTGGTTTTGGAGAGTTAGTTTTGATCTGAATCAGCTCCCTGAACAAGCTTTCCCATGAACTGTTAGTACAAGAAAGGCATTAGAGACGTGTTGATGAGGTTAGAGAGAAGGATGTGACATAGTGGTATAAACTGCTGTGGAGCAATACCTGAATCTGAAGAACTGAGATCAAGGCAATTGAAAGCATACACTTGCCTGCAGATACCTTCTCTGAAGTTCAGAGTGCTTTGTCATTTTCCTGCACAGATGTAACTTCAGGCTGTTTCACAGTACAAAGTGCTGGATGGCAACACCAGTTAAATGTATTCTTGCCTCTCTGCCATGGGCTCTTGCCCTTCCAGTCATACTGGGACAGCTATTTCTGCAGTGATGTTAAAAAACTGGGTTGTGGAACTGATCTCCTCTGAAGTGAAGAAGGAGCATGAACAAGTCAGCCTAATACTCCTGCCGATCTTCTCATACTGTGAAGCATGTCCTAAAGGTAACTCCTACCACTGTGGTTCTTGCACTCTCCCTTGCTCTTGACTTTGCCTTTGCTGAGGAGATAGCTAAAGCATATAATTAGACAAACAGTGATGCCCAAGACAGTGATCCTATTATTCCAGTGTGCTGCTCCCATCCTTCTCTTCTGTTGGTTCTGATGCTTTTCGGCCCCATCCTTTTAACTGTTTTTTCAAGTTAGCTTTTTTTTAATTTCTTCATAAGATGGGCTCACCAGTATTTTAGGTGAGTGCCACAGTTAGTAGCATCCCTTTCATGAGCTATTTGACTAGGACAGCCAGTCTCATCAGGCACACTTGTTTCCTGTTTTTACTGGCTACAGCTGAAATGTAGGTGTTAACCCTAAAACAAACAAACAAACAAACAAACAAACAAACAAACCAAACCAAACCAAAGAAACCCACACAAACCAAGATCTTTTGGTTTTCTTCTGTATTTTTTTAACTTTGAAGTCTTATTCTCTTAATTTTGAAGACAGTCTAAAAGCCATAGAGTTCCCAGGTTGGAAATCATTGCTTTACGTTACCTGAGGGATAGGGAGTGGATGGTTAAGGAAATCTATGGTTGTTCTTCTTCCTTAGGGAACCAGGTAGAGAAGGCAGTGTCTTCCTTCTGTGCATGTATGAAACCTAAGTGATGTAGTGGCTACTCAAAATTACAGGCCATTAAAGCATAGTAACAATGAATTATGTCTTATTGTAATTTTCACTTCCTGTCTTTTTGTTAAACACATAAAAAGCTGATTAGACAAAGGAACACCAATACAGGAACACCAAAACAGACATACTGTATGAAAACTTCCAACTTAGCATAGATGGGGGTACTGGCTGTCTACATAAGTGTCTGCATAAGTCAAAGAAACTGTCTCAGATAGAATTTGGAGAGTTGCTGTGAAAGGTGTGCTCCTTACATTCCCACTGGCAGTCTTTGGAAGACCATTCTTCAGAGAGGTATAAATGGAATGTGTATTTACTTGATCTAGGTTATGATGTCAAATAAAAATGAAGGTGGACATCACCACAGTCTAGAACTTCCTCAAGGTGGTCAACAGATGTGGAAGCGCTGATCTCCTCTCTCTGGTGTCCAGCAAGAGGACACGAAGAAATGGAATAAAGCTGCATCAGAGCAAGTTCAGAGTGGACATTAGAAAAAGGTTATTCACTGAGACACTGGAACAGGCTCCCCAGGGAAGCGGTCACAGCACCAGCCCTGTCAGAGTTCAAGGAGCATCTGGATGATCCTCTTAGTCATAGTTTAGTTTTAGCCAGGCCTACGAGGAGCAGGCAGTTGTACTCAGTGACCCTTTTGGGTCCTTTCCAACTTGAGATATTTTATGATACTATGAAATATTTCAAGATGTGAAAATAAAACAGAAGAGCAACAACCAATGCTTGATGCTACAACAAAGATTATGTTCAGCATTTGGAAGAGGAGTGATTTGATTTACATTCAAAGAGGATTTGAAATTACTTTTGATTTGTACTATAAACTCTTAAATCTGTTTTCTTGCTTTTTTGAAAACCAAGAAGTTTGGCCTTGTTGTTTCTGGAATTCATAAAGACCTGCTTCCTGCTTAGCTGCTTTAATCATGGTTCTTCTCTTAACATGGATATAAGTAGACACTTCCCTTGCATCACCTCGTGGAAAACTGAATTTTTCTTCTTTATGTAATTCAGAGCAACCTCCATTTTATTGTCAGACCCTTCTTTTCCAAAGGATCTGCATACTAGTGACTGGCAATCTACTGTGTGAATCTACTGAATTGTTGTATTCACAACAATGACACATGGCAGAGGCCGTGCTAAGAGGGCATGCAATTCCCCACACTGCTGTTATGTAGCCAAGAGAAGGATCTTAACACCTTCTATCCTCAGAGCTTCATGGAGGCCATATAGGAAGAGCTTTGGTCATGGCCAGTGGTCATGAGACCAAGATGATCCAATTTTATCTGTTCTAAATAGTTGAATAAAAAAAGCGAACAAGAATGTATATTATTAGTGGTTAGATTTGATTAAAATAAATAATCCTAATAAGATTAATTTTCTGTCCCAAAACACAACCAGTTAGTACTGGTCCTCTTGCTTACATGCAATGCATTTGGAGGCAAAGGGGAGAAATATAAGAGGGAGAATATAATCTGCAACAGAAGTTATTGTGGAGTTGTGTGTCTCTTCATTTTATCAAATATTAGATGATGTTGGATGATTTAAGTGGATTGGATGCCACGCATCACGCCTTCAACTCAAATACAAGAGAAGAGCCTAGGAAACCAGCCTCTTAAACAAGCAGCTCAGTGTGAGGTGTCTAAAAGCACCAAGTGTCTGCATAGAGCAACCTTCAGACGTGGGTGTAGAAACAACCAGTGACCAAAAGTGCTACTACAGGTCTGAAACTGCCACTTGGTTCTGACAGTGTTAGAACCCTAACCCAGAAACACAGTAGCTGTGTTTCTTACAAGTATCAAGCAAGCAGTGTGTTTAAGTCTGTGGAGAAGTTCTGCGATTCTGGTTGAATCAGTTAAGGATTCCTATTAAAAAAAGTTAATAGTCACTGTTTTTTGAGCATTATTTCACTTGTATTATTTTCACTGAATCTTCACTTTATGCATGCAGCCTATGTTCAAGTGTTGAAAGACCCATGATTAGCATTAGCTGTGATTGCTCTTACTTATCCACGTTAGGGTGACATGCAGCATTTGCCATTCATATAGTTTTATTCCTTTTCAATACCTTTCATACTAAATGTAATATTAGGTGAATATTCCGTGAATTATACTGTTATATAATATATGCTTTGATGAACATGGATACTTTGTAGAGATTGAACACATGACAAAGGAAACAGCATAAATTTGGAATTCCAACACCAGTATCCTGTTGTTCTTTTTTTTTTTTTTTTTTCTGTTATTGGTAGTCAATTGGGATTGTGGAAACATATTATGTTGTGATGAAGATGCAAAAGATACTTCTACATACATGCAAACTCTTACATTTCAGTTTATATGCACCCCTAAAGTTAAGTATCTTACCACCTGTGAAAGTTTCTACTGCTAGTAGACCTGACCACAGTATGTTTTTTGGAAAATGTGTTGAGTCCAAATTAACAACTCCTCATTTTCCTGAATTTCAACATAGAATAGTTTGTGATGGAAGAGACAGTTAAACATCATCTAGTTCAAACACCCTGCTGTGGGTGGGAACACCTTCCACTAGATCAGGCTGATCAAAGTCTCATCCAGCCTGGCCTTGTTCACTTCCAGGGATGGGGCATCTACAACTTCTCTGGGCAACATGTTCCTGTGCCTCACCACCCCCACAGTAGGAATTTCTTCCTGGTGTCTAATCTAAATCTACTCTCTTTCAGTTTAAAACTGTTGCTTCATGTCCTATCACTACAGGCCTCAGTAAAAGGCCTCCCTCTGTCCTTCTGATAAGCTCCCTTTAAGTACTGAAAGGCTGAAATCAGGTGTCTGCAGAGCCTTCTCTTCTCTGGGCTGAACAACCCAGTTCTCCCAGCCTTTCTTTACAGGAGACATGATCCAGACCTCTGATAGTTTTCCTGGCCTTTCTTCTGGACCCGCCCCAACAGGTCTATGTCTTGCTTGTGCTGAGGACTCCAGACCTGGATGCAGAACTCCAGGTGGTGTCTCATGAGAGTAGAGTGAAGGGGGACAATCATGTCCCTCAACCTGATGGTCATATTTCTATCTGTGCAGCCCAGAATGCGACTGGCTTTCTGGGCTGCAACTACACATTGCCAGCTCATGTCCAGCTCTTCATACACCACGATCTCCAAGTTCTCCACTGAATCCATTCACTATCCAGTCTGTATTGATATTGGGGATTATCCTGATGCAGGTGCAAAGGCAAAAATTTTAAAACAGAAAAATCACACATCCAAATCAAAAGAACGCATCTGTGCTGAAACAAAGCATGAGAAATTTTCTTAAAGGAGGCAGACTGAGACATTTGTGAAAAATGAGGACCAAAAAATGACAGCTGAAAAAATAAAAAGCTTAAAATGAACCACCTTGAAAGGAAACAAAAATGACAGCTCATGTATGCAATGCCCAAGATTTCTGAGGTACGGGCAAAAATGTGTAGAGCTATTAAGGTACAGATCACAAAATCACAGAATGGTAGGGATTGGAAGTGACCTCTGAACACATCTGTATTTTCAGAAAAAAAACCCCGGGGTTTTGTCACGTGTTTGAGGAATCAAAGGAACGTCGCACCAGTCTGTGAGAAATCTGTTGCCAATTGCAGCCTTGACCTAGGATATGAGGGCTCCAGGGGCAGCCGAATGGGGCGCCTGGGCAGAAGCGTGTGAAGAGTTTGGCCAGGGCTGGTTAGAGCAGTGATGCCCTAATGCTCTCTGATGCTTCGCTGTCTAAAATACGAGTTGCTTTAGTTATCTTCTCTTTC
>NW_008616763.1:0-4081 GCF_000691845.1 Merops nubicus
TCCAGGAGGCGCACTGCAACAGCAGTGGAGAATTTTGTATTACCAAACATATATGAGATTTGGGAATCCACTATGGATTAACCAAAAGGCTTCTCTGTGGCTCAGAAGTCCCCTTGGACACATGGATGGGTCATCCTGTGTTGACAAGAACCACAGACTTCTTTTCTGAGATTCTTTCCTTTTATATCTGTCAAGCAAATATTAAGACCACCTCTTGAACATTCTTTTTATATCCTTCAGCAAGTGCACAGGCTGGTCCCCTGTAGCTGTCTGCCTGATAATGTATTGAACATGGCTGAAATTTGCTATAGGTACATGCCTAGCAACAGCATGCATGTAATGGATATAGAAATTATGACACCCATGTAATAAAAATAGAAATTAAACCCTTCGCTTCAGATATTAACACACTGAAGTGAAACTTACATGTTTTCATCAGTCTATTTACTTTTTGGTTGTTTGATTTTGTTTTTGCTGTGTTTTGTTTGTTTTTTCTCCTACAAGAAGACATCAAAGGTGCCCTGGTTTTGGCTGCGCATCACTTATTTGTATATTCTATTATTACTATTATTATTATTGCTATTATAATTTTAATTTGTTTTATTATAATTATTAAATTGTTCTTATAAGACCCTCCTTATACCTTTACCCCTCCAATTCTCTTCCCCATTCCCTGGGGCAGAAGAGGATGAGCAAGCAGCTGTATGGTTTTTGGATGCCAGCTGGGTTCAAACTATGGCAGAGACTATGACAACATTTATGCCAGTGTAAGCCTGGAGAACGCATACTTTTAAATACATGCAAAGAGTTCTACTTCAAGATGCTCCACACTGTCTTTTTGTGTTTCATCATTCTGAATCACTTTGTACAGTGCAATGTAATTTCTAACAATAGAACTGACTCCGATATAAAATATTCAACAAAAATTAGCAGCTAAGTTAAAAGGATTTGATTTACAGATGGTGGCCAGATGAGTGATATTTCCTCTACCACGGTGCACAGAGATTGAGACCTAAATTGTGGCAAGTTCACACAGGATGAGATGCACATGCATGGAGAGAGGAGAGTAGCTTCACTGTTAGAGATAATTGCCTTATTTCTATGAAAAAGCAGCTGCAAATTTTAATGGACTGAAGAGAGAAAAACATTAACTGCCAAGTTTGACTTAGGGCTTAGCCAACAGCAGGTAAAAGAGACTCAATCTGTGTCTACGTGAGACGTGTTTTATCCTATAGAAGCACAGCCTCAGTTTCACCGTTCAGCAGCCAAGCCAGACTATGGACAGGCTCTCTCAGGAAGATAACAACACTACATTACACTTGGGTGAATGCAGTACTCCAAGAACAATGCTAGTAAGTTCCTTTGTTCACTTCTGAAACACAAGGACTTTCTTCCCCAGGCGTCTTCCATCTCAATTCCTGTACTTTGGTCTTCTGTAAAAGATGGACATCACTTTGAACTTATGAAAAGGCCACTGTTTAAGTCTGTCAAATGTGCCAAGAGATAATTCTACTTCCAGGAAGACAGCTGAGCTATGTAAGCTTCTCTCAGCTGAAAGCCATGAAATAGTTATCTATCCCCGATAAGACAAAGCAGTGTGATCATAATGGCTTGATGTTTACTGTCACTCGAGTACTGAATGACATGAAACATGATGAGCTAGAGCTTTCTGTCCCCAAATATATACCATATGATGAAAATAATGGAAATGTGTATTTTCTACTACAACATCTAAGTTCCATTTCATTCATAAAGATAAAACTTACCATCTGGCATGGCTAACGTTTTAAGCAAAGTTGTCTAGCTATTTCAAGACAATATATCCCCTGCACAATCTAGGTACACCATACATTTTCTCTAATTTTGCTTCACTTTTACTTGGGAAGCAGATATAAAACAAAATAATATTGTCCCAGAATGAGGCTTAGATTTGTTTTTCATTTGCATGGCTTCATGAAACAATAGTACTTTGGTACTGAGGCAATCTAATCTGAGAGTCACATCACTCATAGTGATGTTCAGCAATAACTAGAGGATAAAATTGTGTTGACTGTCTCCTGCTGTTGTTTCCACACAGGAGCTTTAGCTTTACTGCTGCTATGTGGATGGTTCTTGTTAGAAGGCAAAACAAATTTAGCAGTTTGACTTCTTTTCAGGAAATATATTCTGACAAATATCTGGAAGCATTCTACGGAAAGAATGTCTCATGTCAAACTCGTTGATCAGTTGCATTGACACACACAATGCTGTCAGAATTCAAGACAGCATTCCTTCCTACCAAATTACCCAAACCTTCAATGCATCAATGTCAAAATATTTTGCAATGAAAGTTTGAAATTTAAATTCTAATACAATTCTGGCTGTCCAGATTAACAGAATGAAGAAATACTTCCCTATTATTTCCATGAACTTTTCTAGCTCATCTTATTTAGCAGTTTACTGGATATACATTGCAAAGGTATGCGGAGTCTGGTAGAAGATCCATTGCAACAATAAATCTGTACATGCTATTGGTCAGATGAGGCATGCATGGCAACATGCCAACTGACAAGTGAATATGGGAAATAAATTTTAGGTTCAAATGCACATAGCATGTTTTCCTTAAGAGTGAACAAGAAGAATGATTATAACAATAATGGGAATGACAACATGTCCATTCAATTAAATTCTGGAGTGGGAACAGAAAATGTAAAGAGAATTAAAGTTTCAAACCCAATATAGATTTAAGTGATATCAAAAATCTTATCTAGGAGAAAAAACATTGGAAAGATAAGAAAACAGAAATTCAGCTGGTATAAATCATGACCAACTTACTGCCTTCAGTGATTTCTGCTGGCTGGGAATAAGTTTCAAGGTCATTAGGTGTACTCTGGTAAATCTTGAAAAGAAACTTCCCGGGGTGTTGAAAGTCCTCTTACCATTAATGATTAACAATTTCAAACTCTACAGTTTGAACTGCCACAACTGTAGCCATACTACCTTAGTTGCCTATAGACAACAGAAAGAAGTCATATTGCCATCACAGTCCTAGCTTCTGATTAGCTTAGTCTCAGGATGAGGCGTTGAAGGCCATTAAAACTTCCAGTGCTGTCAGGCAGGAATAAATTTTCATCTGGGTTAATATAATATTTATGCTGAAATCAAGTATCATTCCTTATACCAGTCACCTATAACTGTGGGAAATGTATTGTGTTGTTATTTTGCCACTAAACTGTATTCTGCATCTTAGTGCTTCCTGCTGAAAGGTGCCAAAGTTTAGTTATGCCTGTAGCCCTTCCACAGAGTTTAAAGAGCTCTGTGGGACTACATTTTCTGAAGCATCAATATAGTTTGAAAAGTATACACTTTCAAGATTACTCAATCAGCTTATGAAAAAAAAAATAAAGTTAAAATAATGTTAAGACCAAGTTTCTTTGTGTAGGTACTCTAAGGATCTTGCTAATTTAATGAGATAAATATTATCTTTAGATAGCTCTTCTTTATTACATAAGCTTAGTCACAAACCAAAATATATAACTGTTTTACCTGAAGTCTAGTATAGGATAAGTTTTACTGAATGATAAAAGTATAAAATGTGTTCTCTGGAAGGAGATATTTAAAAGATAATTATTGTACTTAGTGCCTCAGTTGGCTAAAATACTGTATCATATCAAAGAAATGTTCATAATAGTTTATAAACACTTATGTTATAGTTAGTATAACTATTCCTGTAATAATAAACTTAGAACTAAAAGGATTATTATCAAAATATAGTTGTTACACTGAAAGTGTTTGGGGGAAGGAGAGTAAAATAGTACTTAAAGGAACTGTGAGAGATTCTACTGTTTTATTCTGTATCAAAACTCCAGATCATTGAAAAAGGCCAAGACTGAAATAATAAAAAATATTAGAATTCACCTACAGGCTTATTTCAAATTAAGGGAAATATTTAGCTCAGAACCCATCTAAAATAAAACTCATACTTACAGGATCTAGAAACTTATAACTGAAATCTTGGTCTCTTTTTTTAAAGATTTTTATTCCAGTTTGGCAACTTAGAAAGTTGCCTGAAAACTGGGTTGCAGGAAATCTTTTTTAATAG
>NW_008616763.1:4112-16270 GCF_000691845.1 Merops nubicus
TTAGAAACTACAATTAAGGTTAAGTATTGTGGTAGATGGTACAATTTAAAGGTTCCATGGATTTCCTTCTGATGAGGCCGAGTGAGATTGTATTCACCTGGATGGGGACAGAGCACCAAAATCCTTCTTAGGTTCCACCTAAAGCATCTCACTCTGTCTTGTTTCCAGCAGCAGTTGAAACTGCCCAGATATCCGAAGAATATCCCTGCCCACCTTGAGGATTTCCAAGGGCTCAGCTGCAGTCTCCCAAGCATAGGTGGGGTCTGTGCTTTCAAGAATACACTTGCATAGAATATGAGATGAAAGAAAACACACAGAATTCCAGGAGGGGAGATCTGTATCTTTCCTGACTGCAACTGAGTGTCCTAAACTCCAGTCTAGGACCAGACTCCTTTTCACCCAGCCCTGTGACTGCTGCGTTGCTCAGAGCACTGGTGGCATTGCAGACCCTCAAGGCAGGGCAGGGCCTGGAGCTCAGACCTTCTCTCATCCCACATCCAGAAGTTCTAACCAGAGAGACATGACTTCTACTCTGTATCATCATAGGCAAGGAACTAGATATTCAGTGAAGAGACATAATATTTCTAGTTAATTTCTTACTCTCTGGAAAAAAAAGTATTTCTAGCAAGCTAGATCATCCTCTGAGGGTCTCTGCATTTGCCAGGCAGAGAAAATGAAGACAGTACCCAGGTTTTAGAGGGTTGATACTCCTCTGTGGGTCTTCAGAGATGACAGCCTCTCTTTATGGAACATTTTGATGATCTGGATGCTGTCCCACTGCCTTTGCAAGGGTTGGGTATCAAACTTATTTTTGTTTTCTCCCATTGTGCTCCTTGATACAATCTTTGGCATGGCAAATTTTTTTTTTTTTTTTTTTTTTTTTTTTTAACCAGCACATTATTGTCTGAAGCTGTAAAATCACTGGTTGCTTTTACTATTAGAATCAATATCCTGGGCTTCTTCTTCATCCCATTAAGACATGCATTTTTTTCATGAGAACCAGGTTATCTTGAAACCAAGCTTCCATTTTATATTGATCTGCAGTGATTATACAATAGTTCCTTACTCCTGAACTGTGAAGGAACCAACTGGAGATTAAACCTAATAAGACTTTATACTGAAAGCAACAGAAAGCTATTCTACTGTGTAACTGTTTACCCTGTCAGTATCTGAAACAAACATTTCCTGACCCTTTTTTGGCTTCTTTTCAGTATTGTGTTATATCTAATGTAACGCTCATTTGGCAAAGTCAAATTTCCTCTGAACGTGTTGGTTGTTAGGGAGCTACTTTTTGGGTGAGTAGTTTTGTAAATACAGCTCTGAAAGTGCAGGCACGGCTGGTTGTGGAGGTACTTGTTCCTAAAACTGCTCCTTGTGCAAACTATTTGTGTGCAATACCACAGCAACAGTAGCATGGGATGGGTGGATTCCAGAACAAGCACCTTGTTCAGCTCCTGCCAAAAGATCCCTAGATACCAGAAAGGAAAACTTTACTGCTGCTTAACCTCAAGCCAGGACTTAGCCAATGGCCTAGTGATAGGCCTGCAGCCCCCAAAAACAGTACTCATGTTAATAATGTTAAGAATAATTCCTCTATCTTTGATGTCCTACACTTTCCCTTCACGGAGGGGTGACCTCATTAAAGTTTATCAATATGCAAAGAGTGAGTGTCAGGAGGATGGAGCCAGGCTCTTCTCTGTGATTTTCAGTGGTAGGACAAGGGGCAATGGGTGCAAGCTGGAACACAAGAGGTTCCAGCTGAAACATAAGGAAAAAACTTTTTCACTATGAGGGTGACAGAGCACTGGAATAGGCTGCCCAGAAGGGTTTTGGAGTCTCCTTCAGTGGAGACATTTAAAACCCGCCTGGACATGTTCCTATGTGACCTGCTCCAGGTGGTCCTGCTCTGGCAGGGGGTTGGACTCAATGAACTTTGGAGGTGCCTTCCAGCCCTTAACATTCTGTGATTCGCCTAGATCTTTTTCCTCCCTTCTCCTTCATCTGCCTGCTGCTTTCCTGAGTCTGATGATGAATGCTTGTTCATGCTGAAGACCTGTTCTTTGTTTCTTTGAGTCATCTGAAGTTCTAGTAGAAGGTCTAAAAGTTAATACACAGCATAGTAAAAGTAGATTGGAAAGTACAATATAAGGAGTAAACTTTTCCTCCAGCATTCTAGATTCAGATAGATGTGAATTTCTATGTTACATCTCAGCTGCCATGTGACTGAGAAACAGTGGATCTTTTTGGGAGGGAACAAAGGAGATACACAGGGGAAAAAAAAATCTGTATCCTATTGGAGGGCTTTGCAGAGGAAAATAAACATTCTAAACTAATTACACCTAAGTATTATCTGGTGCCAGTTATGTGTGTGTGTATATACACACACACACACACACACACACACACACACACACACACACACACACAGAGAATACCTCTTTTACAGCAATTCTTTTGTATCAGTGCTTGAAGTGTAATTTACATTCTAACAACTGCATCAATCTCCCTTTGAACTTGAAGAAAGTTGCCCCTATGGGTATGATATGTGTCTGCAAGCAGAGTAGTTTATCCTTTTGAAATTGCCGTGATAATTTTAAAAAATATTAAATAGTACCTAATTTAAATTTATCCATCCATAAGTAAAGCAATAGATAATAAAAAATAAAATAAGTTCTAGGAAGCAAGTAAATTGTATTGATAGAGGACTCCAGAAACTGTTTTAGGTACTATTGAGATGCTTTTAAATTCAGAAATAATATAGGAATTGCATTCATTAAAATAAAATGTTTAAATGAACTATTACAAAACTTACATATACTTCCATTTTTTTCTCATTATCTTAAACATATTGACTGTAGTAGATCTAATGTAAATCAGCTTGGCTTTACATCAAGCTCTAGACCTGAAACTCTGGCTTTAATTTGAAATAAGAACAGAGAAAGTCTGCTTTTCATAAAATCTTATAGAAATAAGAGTTCTGTTGAAGACATCTCTTCTTTTGATGGGAAAAAGATTCAGTAGAAAAAAAAAATAACAAACAAAACAACAACCCGGACATATTTTATGTTTATACAAAGTACCTATGTTTGTTTCTGTTACTATGATCTGACAAGGAGGAGTACAGACAGGATGTTTCATACAAAATCCTATTCTCATAACATTCAAGAAATCTGCAGAGCTTTAAGTAATTCAGATAAATTTGGATATGATGTGGAATCATGAATTAAAACCATGAGCTTTGGAATATTTACCTCAAACAAGCTGAAGGTCTAGCCATTCCTGCAGTTTAATACACAGAGTGCTTTTTCTCATTTATTAACTTTGCCTCTAGACAAAATCTATCTTTTTTTTTAGCAATATCTTGAGATAAGATATACAGCTTTCATTGGACATATTAAATGTCCATAAAAATAGTGAAATTCACAAAAAAAACATACCTGACCTCATATGTCCATAGAATTAGCAAGGAATAAACAGAAGCAAATTGCAGAACACTTGTAATCTCCCATCTGCATGTACCTGTCACCACACATGCATAATAGTTAATTCCACAAGAGATGCAGGAGGACATATGTATGCAGCCTGAATTAAGTCATCACGTAGAAGACAGTAATATGTTCACACAAATAATTTGGTGATAATTTATTTATAAAACTATCATCAACAGTTTGAAATTCATCATGATAAACACCTACTTCTTGGCATGTTGAAAAACAGATACAGTTGTTTGAACTGATAAAGTGCAAAGAGATAAATAGTTACAAGGCAAGTATTGAAAAATACATGTAGCACTAAGTGGAATAATGACAAATAATCAATCAGCTATAAAAGTTACAGGGTTTAGAGAGGACACAGACCTGGGGTGCTGCCTAAAGGTGCTGCCATGATGCCTGATAAGCCCATTTTTGAGTCTCAGGCAACTTCATCTTCTCAGATGATACAGCGAATTCTGAATTTTAATTTCAAACCATGGGGTCTTTATTACTTCTGCATCTGTCTGTGGGGCATCATTTAAGTCTGTGTCTTTCTACTGGGAGTTTTAGCATCTGCTGTCACACAATGATGCTGTCCTTCCCACTTAGTGCATGTGGGGCATAATTAGCAGTGTTTCTTAATCTTTATGCTCTGGTCTGGCACCATTCTGCTTTATACTGCACTGTTTTCCTTTTTACAGTTGACTGCAAGAGCAAAGAAGAATTTTCTTCATGCTTTCCTATCAGTGTGACACTCAGGCAATGACCATACATACCGCATCTCCTTCCTCTGTCAAGAATCTACAATGTCAGTTTGTGAAGATCACTGAAAATAATCATATTTAATTTCTGATTGATTGACAAGCTAACTCCTTCTCAGAATAATACTCAAAGGCAATTATCAGTCCGTGTTAGCCACATGTCTACATAAATTGTGTTGAGATGTTCAAGGCAGGGGTTAAGCTTGCATGGCTTTAAAAGCTTGTGCCATACTTCATACAGTAAAATCAAATCATGACCAGTTAGGCAGTTTAACAAGGTTGTTTTGTGTTTTAAAAAGCGTTTTCAGAATTATACTTCTTACAACCATGTTTTTTTTGTGATAGCTTTTTATAAGGAAACAAGCCTTCTATTAAATTGGAAGGACTATTTTCTGATGACACCTGAAAAAAATCAAAACTTATTAATAGTGGAAAAATGCTACATTTCTGTGTTTTCTATTGACTACTTCAGGTTTTCATTTAGAACTGATTTTTTTTTAAAAAATAAATCATATTTCAATATGTAGCTCATAAAATACCATATGTCCAAATCACACCCATGATATTTCTACCCTAGCAACACTTTTTGATCCAATCAAAATCAATTATTTTCTAATAAAAAATGTTAACCTTTCCAATTTTTGTCCCAGTCTAAAACTAAAAAAAAAAAAGAAAGTTACTAGGGAAATTGCAGTGATCAGAAAGTTTTACTGTTTCTATTCATATGTAAAATTGATGCCTTACTAGCGGCAAATTAATTGATTTTATGAATTATTTTCATCATTTAACAATATAAAGTTTCAGCTGCATATCTAGGAGGGTTTTAATGTATACTCATGAGGAAATACAGAATAGCTTGTACAAGAATGTAGAAAATGTTAAAGTATCAGAGTTCAAAGTAGTCTCGTCTTATTTATTGTGACTCCCAGGTAGATTTATACACAGGGAAGCAGAAAGAGACCCTGTCTGCCACATTTTCCAGGTAAATATTTCTAGGTTCCTGACTACCTCAGAGATGGCAAAGGAGACATCAAAGTGAACTTTTGTTCAAGGAATAGCTTCTCATCTTATTTCTGTTAAGAACTGGGCAGTTCAATAGGCATGACTATGGGTAATTTGAAGGTGAGAACTTGCATATCTTGAGTCTTGTGTGGTAGAAATCATCTTAGCATCACTGAAGCAAGTCGAGTTACATCAATTGGTACCAGACCAGAATCTTCCCATCTTAAGACTCAGTGCTGTGATGAAGAACTGCAAAGAACTGCAGTAAAAAGTTATTGGGCTATCCTTAGCCCAATAAATTTCTTAATCACTTTGAAAAACATGTTTCACTTTGTTTAGTTTGGGATGTGTGGGGTTGTTTTGGTTTCTTTTCCTTGAAAAGGTATTTGAAGTCCTTGAATATACCCCTGGGCCGAAGCGCCATCTTTAATTCTCATTTTTAATCCCTGAACAGTCTTAATCAAGTCTTCAGTAGTTTTAATTATTATTCAATATGTTCATATGTATTGCACTTTTGTACAATTTTCTGTGTATAAATTTATACATGTTATTGCTCTAGGCAAAATAAGTTTTGTCTTGTTTAAGTGGATGGATTTTGTCTCTCTAGTAGTCAGAACAAAATCACAGAATCATAGAATCATTAAGGTTGGAAAAGACCTCTAAGATCATCAAGTCCAAACATTACCTAACACTATGATGAACATTAAACTGTGTCTCCAAGTGCCACATCAACATGTTTTTGGAACACCTCCAGAGATGGTGACACCACCATCTACTTTTTCAATAAAGATTTCACTTCAATGTCATTCATTTAAAATGTATCTCTAACATGCAAAATGGCCTCCATTTGACTTAGATCAGAGGTTTTTTTAAAGCACATTTTATAATTAAACTTTTCTTTTTTTTGAGAGAAAAAGGTTGTGTGCCTGTCTACTTTATAAACAGGTCTAATTTATGATGTAAAATACAATTCAGCCATCATTTCCTGATTTACCTTTTCACCTCAAAGTTTTCTTTTACTCCACTTCTTTAGTAGACATGGCCACCTTCCCCACCTCCCATATTCTTTAACAGTTCAGGTATTTAACACTCCCTCTGAAGCTAACCAGATATTGTGTTCCCTATGATACATAATGAACATTCTGAGCAGCTCAGAAAGTACATTTTCTTGTTTTTATGTGACTTTTTCAGCCTGCTTCCTGGAGGAAATCCTTAGCCCAATAAATTTCTTAATCACTTTGAAAAACATGTTTCACTTTGTTTAGTTTGGGATGTGTGGGGTTGTTTTGGTTTCTTTTCCTTGAAAAGGTATTTGAAGTCCTTGAATATACCCCTGGGCCAAAGCGCCATCTTTAATTCTCATTTTTAATCCCTGAACACTCTTAATCAAGTCTTCAGTAGTTTTAATTATTATTCAACATCTTATTTAGGATTAAAAATTTTATATGATTGTACAATGAATGCAGATCATGAAACACTCAAAGTATAATTGCAATTAAAGGAATAATCCTTCTAACAAACTTTAGAACAATTTAAACTAAAAATAAGATAAGCGATTGCAAAGGAGATTTATGACTTGACCAAATGTCCTGAAAGTTAAAACGGATTTGTAAGCATTCTGAGGAAAAGGGAATTGCTATGATGGACCAAACATGATATCTGTCAGATCTGATAGGCTGTCTGATGTTGTGGCTAGTTTAAAGAGTTTCAAAAGAAATGTCTAAGATCCTTACACCAAAAGACTGTACAAAATCGTAGAATATAGGATGTATTGGGTTGGAAGGGACCTGCAAAGGTAAATCTGCATTAATAATTAGGCCTCTTCCTGATCTTTGATATCAGAGAAAGCTTTAACCCAGAAGCCTGAAGGTAAAGAGCTCTGCAATAAAATTATCATTACTTATACAAATCCCATGTACTCAATCTGTAAATCAATCTGTAAATCCAGCTTTTTTCATTCAGATTATCAGGATTCACAGGAATAGAAGGGCAAAAATTAAAAATTTAAATGCGTGATGAAATCAACAGTGATGAAAACGTGCACAAAAACTGCAGTGTCTCCAAGTCTTCTTTCCTGTTATAGCCAGAATGTCACTTTATGAGGTTCATTAGCTAAGTTATCATTACGCTTACAAACCCCAAATATCTCTCATCTAGCCAATACTGCTTTGCCAATGACCAGGCCCAACAAAAATGATACCACCACCAGCAGGAAGATGAAACAATACACAGACTGTATTGTATACAAGAAGGACATTCCATGAATGATCGCTGGGGGTACAAACAGATCAATCAGCTGGTACAAAATTGACGCCCCCCCCAATGATCCCACAAAGGACGTAACTCGGCCCACAACAGGTGGTACAAACAGAGACCCAAGGTTGCCCACAGTTGGCATGGAAAATAACCAGACCAGCAAGTTAAACATATAAGAGAAAGGTCCCCTCATAGTGACTCTCACCCGATCCACCCACGTTCGCAAAGGTCTTAAGCAGCATGGAGCCCAGCTCCAGGTAGAGTCAGGAGGTCTTCCCTGAACCAGGAAGCTCTGGGGAGTGCACTCCACAGACAGACACTCCTGACTCCCTGCAAGTGGTCCCAGCTTTTATCCCCAGGCAGACACCTGACCTTTGTCAACTCACTGCAGGACCCCTGGGGCTCATTTCCCTTATGGTTCTCCCTGCAGGGCCGGCTGCACCCTGGGGGGAAGCTATAAGGCAAACTCACCACCTCTTTATGAAGGGCTGTGGGAATCACCTATACGTCAGCCTTAATTTGGGGTCTCAGGGTTCAGAACCCAGCATTTCAAATACTTAGATGTATTTTAGCACTATAGTAAGTTCATTGTCCTGTGAGTTACTGTAAAGATATTGACAAATAAGCATCTCGATAGAACATCTGAAGAAGGAAAAATGTTTAATTCAAAACCAGCATGTGTTAAGCTCATGTTCGTCTCTGGAAGCAAATATTTTTTTTTTTTTTTAATTTTCTATTAACAAGAGTTAAGAGACACAGATTACCCTGTACAGAAGGAACCTTTAGTGACGCTTAACGCACAAATTCCTGCCGCAGACTGCTTGGTAGGATTAATGGTGGGCAAGATCATACAAAAGCTCAAGATAGTTAAACATAGCATTTGTCCACTGAAGCTGCTGTCCCTTTTCCCTTAACCTCTTTTCCCATCTTTTCCCATCTGGGCAGTTTATATTCACACTCCAGTGGCTACAAGCTCCCACTGGCCTAGCATAGCACATGCTGCCTTTGCACAGGCCTAATGCTCTTTTCCTGGTGTTCCAGAAATATAGGTGGTTTTGGCAGACATGTAACACTTTAGACCACAACAATTTGTCTGCTTTCACCTGCAACATACTTCTCACATCTCAGTATCTTTTCTAGCCCTTCCTTTGCTACTTTGAGTAGTATCATGCTGTCTCATCTCACTCAGTGGGTAATGAGGAAGGTGAATCTTTATAACTCCCCCAAAATGGGCTGTCCCTGTATAGCAGGGCCACAGACATTGTGGAGCCACACAATTACTCAGAAAAAATACAAAACAGTTTATTGGCTCTTCGTAATGACAATCAATAAGCATTGTGGATAAAGGTCATGGTCAAGCACCTGTTTCTCTTCTTGCAATCTAAGGCTGAAAACGTGGCACTACTTAGTAAAAGTGAGTAGAAGGGAGTTAGAAAGTAAGACAGAAGAGGAAAGAAAGGTAAGGCAAAGTTAAGAGAAAAGAAAAGGTATCACTACCCAGGGATACCAGTGACATTGTATTGCATCAAGGTCATGGTCCAAAGGTAGTGGGTCAATCACAATTCTTTTGTGTCTTGAGTTTTTATAGAGATTTCTCCTCCTTTTGAGGAGTGTCTGAGTTGTGCATGCATATAGTAGACTTGCAAATCTTCTCAAAATTAGACGAAGGGCGTGTCATGGGGTCTTGTGTGGTCACTTTTACCTGGAACTCCCATGAGGTGTCTGACTGGTATTCGACCCCATCCATGTGCATGCTCAGTTGGAGTCAAAGGAGCAAGGTTAGTCAGACCTGCCTCTGCTGGGGCCCACCAACTCCTCCCATTTCTCCATCGTTGAGCCTATACTTGTAAGAGTTCTGTGTAAGAAAGATTCATACTGTGTGAGCATTTTGAAGCAAGTTGGCCTTATTGTCCTTGACATGTTTTGATTTTCCACATTATCCTGTCCTTTCTTGGCTTTTCCACAAATCTCTGAGTAGTAAATATTTTGTGTTTGGTTTCCCTTTCAAAACTCCTTTTTGGAGTTTTCCTTACTTTGAATCCATTGAGCATTTTAGGCTCCATTGGTGCCAGTGACAAAATAACTTGAGAAGTAGGTATTCCTATTTTGTAAAAGAAAATCCTCCAGTCTAAATGGCTGAGTATCTTAACACAGTGATTAGGAAAATATGCTCCAAAATTCTCAGAGCACTTGAAAAAAGTCTTATCTGTCAAGGGAAGAGTGGGAGGAGAGGCAAAAGAAAGGAATTAAGCCATTCAGAAGAGTTTCCTGGGAAGTGGTTTGATTTGTGCCACTTCAGCAAATGGAGAAAAACAAACAAGCAAAAAAACTTGCAATAGCACTCAAGGTGATTCATTAGGTTTTGTTTTCAGTAATGTTTGAGGATGTCATTAAGACATTAAAATATTGAGCAGTTTTCTGGGTATTAGATACTAGTGATTGTATCACACTGGGATATAGCCTAGCATTGACCTATATCATACTGAGAGATTGCTTAAAACTGTCCTGTGTTGTCTGTCATCAGTGTTCAGTGTGGGACTTCCTGCAAGTTTTCAAAGACAATAATGAAACCTGGGGATGGTATCCTTTGAGAAAGCGAGTCACCAAAACATCAGAGATATTCATTACCATATGAATTTAGCACAATTTCTAAATCCCCAGATCACTATTATCTCTGAATTTACACTTTGTAGTGAATGGAGGAAAACTGTTATTTATTTATCTGAAGACTGCATGGTGATAAGCAAAGTGCCAGAAATAATAATGTGAAATTCACTGTAGCATAAGATTCTCTGGTAAGGAAAAAATAAACCACAGACCCCCTTTTTTTTTATTTTTTTTTTTTTAGGAGAGGGAAGAATATAACAACTTTTAGTAGAATAAAGAAATTCAATTCATATTTCTAATACAATACATATATTTTCCCTCTCAAGAAAAAAAAATCATATAATAGAAAAGAGAATGTATGAGATCCTATGCGCCTAGTTTTACACCGTGTTTATATTCCATCTAACAGAAGAAACTAATGATGGTGTCTAGAGTCTTTTGAATGCACATTGGTATTCAAGCACAATTGCAACTCCAACCTAAAAACTGTACAGGTGAGAGAGGTGTCTGTTAGAATGGATGCTGAGCTTTACTAGCAGTTGCAGTACAGGCTTGAAAATCAGGGAAGCAGCATAACTCCACAGAAGAAACTGTTTTGACAAATACCACACTTCCAGAAGCATTCATTTACCTATGGTCTCGCAATATTACTACCAGCTCCTGAGCTGTTTTGGCTGAAGACAAGCAGCACTCTCCCATAAGCGTCCTGGAGATGGGTGAGTAGCTAGCACAGGCCACAATAGTTGTCATTAACTAAGTAGGGATTCTGGTAGTATGAACACAAGGTGTTCTGTGTCAGCTAGCATAGCTGATGGCTGTGTTTAAATTAAAGCTTTGATGCTTCTGAATAACCTCAAAAAAAGTATATTTTCTCTTCCTATGTCTGCTCCTCCTTCTGTGTTATTTGTGATTTTATTATATTTGTCATCACATTGTGATTTTGAGGAACAGGTACAAGTTGAGTTTGATAATTCTCCAAGACTTGGTGGATAAAGGAAAGGAAAAGGAAAGAAAAATCAGCAGATGAGCATAGCAGTATAAAAATGAAAGCAGATATTTATCTGTACTACGAAAGAATCCCTCTACATAAAGTTATATGAATTTGTAATTATAGGTAATTTGATTTTAGTCCTAATATTTACTAGATCTTTGTTTATAAGACAGCTGTATTTGTTATCCTCTAAACTGGACAACCAAACAATACCAACATGCTTGAAGTTACTTCCATGTTTAAGCCAGGTGAGATGAAACAAAATATCTCAAAGACCTGGCATTAGCTGAGGAACCTGTAGCCACTGTTTTTAATCATGCATTCTAGCATGAAGAAATTAAATGAAATTATGAAAACTACACAATCATCCTGTGTAAATATTGGGAAATGGGGTATGCACTATTGTAAATTAAATTTTGCAGTTTCTATCTGTAGAGGATTTTGGTACTATAGGGATGAACAGCACTCACACAAGTGTGTGGACAGCAGTCACATGGGATAGTTTGACCTTCCCAATCAACTCTTCATCCAGGACCTAAATGAAATGGTTGGCACTGAATCAGATAATTTTGAGGCTGTTACCTAAAAAGCCATGAGTGCTCACAATTATTTAATTTGGGTGCATTCGTTCATATTGCACAAAGCAATCAACCCAAAAACTAAACTGAGTAATCTGATATTAGCACAGTAAATATGGTGATATTTACTTCACATTTCTGCATAGTTAACTAGTTCATTTGAAACTGAAACTTTCAGTGGCTGTACTATTTTGTCCGTATGTCAGTCCTCCATTAGACCTGGAAGTAAATAAGAATGATATTCAATTATAACTCCCCTACTGCCAACCTCCAAGTACAAATGTTACTTGTTTTGTTCTGTTTATGTTCTGACAAATAACATGATCACTGATCCTTTAGTACTTGGCATAATCAATAGGAGCATGTCAGCTAAATGGTTCATCCTGGCTTGTCTGTATTGCTGTTGGAATTCCAGTGTTACCACTTCTTTTCCATCTCTGGGGAATACAATTGACCAGTACCCTTCACATGTTCCAACACTACTCTTTCC
>NW_008616763.1:16301-93776 GCF_000691845.1 Merops nubicus
CACTTCTGTGACCTACTTCCGTATGAAAGTATAGTTTCTTTTGTACCCCAGAAAATACAAAGTTAAATCCTAACCATCTGAGGCTCCGTCCCAGTTGCTTATTCAGTGTTAACTACTGCCTAGCACTCCTGCTGAGGCAAAATGCCTCGCCAGTACCTCCTGCAGTGGGCTATGTCTTAAAGGCACACATTAATCGTTAATTAACAGATTATAATTTAAAAAATAAACTCCAAACAGCTTATTATGATGACATTTAAATCACTCCATTCAGTTAAATAGGATGACAGTTTATTTAATAATGAGTACAATGTTCTTTTTTTGTGTTGCTTTTTTCCATCTTTAGCAGCATTCTGATACAGAAAAGACACTGTTGACAAATACAGTTCAGACAATCTCTTTATGAAACAAAATTTGTGTTAGATGATTTGTCTTGGGCTGGTATTGTTTCTTGAAGGATGGGAGGGGCAGCTGCAAGAACAATCTGTTTCTTTTGGAAGCCAGCTCTACGTGCCTTACTGGATAAAACCGTAATTTAAAAAAAAAATAAATAAAAATAAAAATACTGTCTTTGCTGAATGAGGTTTGTAGGATTCAGCTGAATTCAGTTTTAAGGGTATTTTTTCGTTATAAGAATGATTGACCCTTGTGAAATGTAAGGAACAAACATCATTGCAGGATCTATTTTTATGGAAGGAAGCATCCTTCTGCATGATCCCCAGAAGAAAACCTGTCATCCATCTTCTGAGTGAGTTTTATCCTCCTCCCCTTCAATGGCAGGTTTTTGGAAACCGCAGAAGATTCCAAACAATTCTTTATAATTCCCTAAATAAAGACATCAGAGTATTGGCAGAAACAGTACAGGAATGGGCAGCTGTCTTTGAGAGAGGAGGAAAAAAAAAACCAAGAAAAAAAAAAAAAAGGAAATAAGAAAAAAAAATGGACACTTCCCAGCTTAGTTAAAATCTGTGAAATGTTATTATTGAATGTATGGCAATGTGATGTGTCCTTCCAGTTTAAAATTATGTTTTCAAATGGTGCTTCAAGCAGATTTCTCATTTATGATATATTAGCCTATGTCTATGAACTGTTCTGTAGAAAAAGTCTTACCAATCCATCAAAGGTAATTAAAGGCAGAGAGTAAACTTCAAAGACAAAGTGCAAATTGAATTGAGGGAAAGAAAGGAGGGAGGGGGAAAAAAAAAAATAATTTTCATTTGGGAATATTTAGAAAGGCATCTATTGATATCATGCTGCAGAGAAGGTTTTAAGGATGACCAGAAATACACACTATCCTCTGAATTTTTATTCTGTTTCATAGACCTGATGTAGAGAGATGGGTAAGGTTAGAGTGTTAAATGCTGCATCACACATTCTTTATGGTGCCTTATTGTTAAGTGGATAATGTATTCTATTTATAGTGTGGACATTTATTGCTATAATTGTCACACACACTTCTTTTTTTTCTTAGATCAGTTCTGTTGCTGGTCAAAAAATTAATTTTTTTGTTATAGTACTATTTACCAAAGAGCTGTGTTAAGTATTCAGTGCATTTTTTTGGAATATACAACTTTAACTTTGTCTTTGCATGTGTTCATTATAACAATCTTTAATTACAGGATCAGACAATATTTCTCATATAGCACAAAGTAATATTATTTTACTTGTTCTTGTACTTTGACTTTTTTTTTTTTTGTTTTCTGAGAACGTTCAAAGACACTTGTAATAAACAAACTGCAGTAGAAAAATAAAATGTTATTGTCATTGTTTGAAGCATCAAAGATGTTGAAGAAATCTTTTAAAATTTTATTTTTTGTATTAAATAAAGAATATTTTTCCTCTTCCTTCTCTTAGTTATCTTTCAAAACTAGCTATGTATCTTATATAAACCATCTTCACACAGAAAATAAGAAATGGTACGGATAATAACAGTACAAATAAACATTATATTCAGAGAGAACAAACCTTAAAAATTTAAATCTGAAAGCTGAAAGTTTCAGGAACCTATGAGAGACTATAATGGACTATAATGAAAACTATGATTTATTTAACTCTATAGGATGGTACATCTCCCATTATATCAAGCAGAAATCATCTTTGCTGTCTTTAGTCAGCTACAGAGTAAAGGGAATTTTTTTAAATATAGTGTGGGATAAATGAATGAGAATTAATTTACCTAGGGAGTAATTCTTCACAGTTTTCGTATTTTAAAAATTATAATAGATGGAACTGCTTTTTTACTATTGGGATTTTTCATGCATTGTGCTCTGAAACTTACTTCCAGTAAAATCTCTGATCTTTTCAAGTTGGGATAGGGTTAAAACTATAAATCATGATTTTGCTCTTTATGATTCAGCAATGGGTGAAAATCTTATTTCCCCCATCATGGGAAATTGCCTATTAAAAATTTCAGGTACTTTTTGGTGATCCAAACCCAATCAAGATCAATTATGTTTCCGTTGACCTCTAGTATGATTAATACTGGCTGTTTTGGAGGATAAATGGAGTGGATACATGTTTGACATGAAAACACCTTTACAGAAAACTATTGGTATCTCTGTTTCCTAATTGTTTGTTCATAGTTTATGGCTATTTACATAGGGTAAAAAGAGCACTTGAACTATAGGTAAGGAATGAAGAGAAAAAAAAGTGGATAACAGGAAACCACGTAGTGATTTTATTTCATGTTTCTATTCCGTTTTGATCTAATTTAAATTTAAAAGGTAAGGTACAGAATGTAACATTTTTCATAAGATTAAGGAGATGGCTTGTAGAAAAATAAAACTCCTAAGCAGCCATAAAGTTAAAACACTCAATTAATTCCAAGCTACTAAAACAGAGAGTTCCTAAAATTTGAAAGAGATGTTTAATATAGAAATAAAACTGAGAAAGAGGAATAAAAAAAAAAAAAAAAAAAAAAGGATAAGCTGACATCTTTTTAATTTATATTTTTCCTCTCATTTTTTCTTACATTTCCTTGTTCTGTGTTGGCTTAAAATAAGATGTGAACTTTAGCCTTGCTTCGTGTGTATATTTTACACAGAACTTTGTTGGGACTAGTCATATTCATGAAGTTAAGCATATTTTTCCTAAGGTTCATAATTTATTTGCAAAGTGTTGCTTCTTTATTCTTTCTTCTGAAAATTCCAAAACATTTTTTTTTTAAAAAAAACAAAGGGAAGAAAACATTTTGAGTTGGGGTCTCGATACACTGCAACAGATTTGTGATTCCGTACCATGGTATTGCTTTTCCGTTTAGTGAGTTGTTATAAAATGCAAGAAATATTTTCTCTCAGAACTTTATTTCTACAGATATTTAGCAGCTGTGTCTTGGGCTCAGCACTGAAATTTACTTCTTAAAGACAAAATAAGAACTGGCTGAATGAAATGTTTTTCTCAGGCCTTTATTGTCACAAGGGTTATACACATGGAGTAGGGCAGGGCCACACAGAAAAGGCACAAGTGATTGTTACTTGGCTTTATAGTTCATAATTAACAGTTCCTTCTGGTAAATGTCTATTACCACACTTCATCATCTGGACAGAGCACAGATGTGTGGCTTCTGCCATCCTATTTGATCTGTAGAATGCATCTCTTTTTTTCATATTTATTTGCCATTATCTGGTACAAGCAAGATGAGGAATTTTCTGTAGGACAAAAATAAATGATAAAAGCTAATCCTGAATATCAGACTTCAGAAAATTACCACCTCTTTAACATTATTTTGTGAAGAATTTTGTTGCAGGCTAGAACTTAATACTGTGAGCTTATGCTCTGAGAATGCCACTTCCAACAGCAAAGTAACAGGTGAGATATCTGAACTACCCTGAGCAGAATTCTGTCTTCATTTTCGCCTGTTCTTTTCTAGATGAACGCTAATGGCAGCAGTATATTTCTCAGTGCCTGAACATTCACCTCCAAGGCCAGATCAAACAAAAATATCTTTAAATCTTCTTCAAGAAGAAGAAATAATATATTTATTTAACTGTCAATCCGTGTTTAATGATTATTAGGGCAACCATTTAATTAAAATGAACCACAGGAAAATGAATGCAATTAAAATGAAATGAGAGATGGGATTAGAGCCTCTGTACTTTTTACTGGTCTACCTAGTAACTTTTATGTACTTAGTGACAGTTTCAGAAAGGCCTGAGAAGCAGGACAGTTGTTTCAAAGATGTGCGTGTTCTGAAAGTTTTGCCAGCTCTGGAGGTAAAGAACAGAAATTATTGTTCCCTCAGAGGAAAGAACAATTATAATTCAGCCAATTTGGAGAGCGTAGGACAACACTGAGGAGACTGGGGAGCTCAGAACTGTGAGTTCTGTGCATGTGGGAGAGGGCATGGAATTGGGTAGGAATATGGGATACAGTCTCATAGGAAAACTAGCTTCATTAATTGTGCTAATTTAACTTGGCTTTAAATTTAACTCTTAAGCAGAGTAGCAATGAGGTGAGAACTCTCAAATGGGTGAATGCACATGGAAAACTGGTTACTACAAGCCTGACTTAGAGATATATTTATGTCTATATATGCATATACAGATATTTTTTTACATATGTGCATATATGAATGTACATCTGTATATGTACATATATAAATATACATACATGCAAATGTGTATATGTGCTTGTAATAGCGAAGGTGCCAGTAGATGGCACTCAAGAATGTGTAACTGATGGATTTGTTGGCTGCCTTTTCATGAAGAAATCAGTAAGAAATTTAATCAGTTCTTGAAAGAACAATGGCTTCCAATAAAAACAAAAGCATAGCAAAGTCTACTTGAAACTAATGTAATGATTCTCTGGCCTCAAAAAAGACCTTCCTCTGCATGGTTTAGGGAGGGTTTGCGTGTACTAGGACTCAAGTGGGACAATTGTTAACACTATGTAGATTAGCACTGCCTCCAAAGTGCAAAGTAAAAAGATCCAGATGTTATTTATTTTTTGCCTCTGAGAGAACCTGTCCTGGTATGATGCTTCACTATCAAGACAAACTTTTTTATCACCTGAATTAGGGCAGCTGCATCCAGATTGCTTGATGGGAGTTGACCCAGCCATGATAACCATTCTATATTCTGGACATAGTTTGGAGAATATCTCAGCCACAAAAAAAAAAAAAAAAAATATGAAGTCCTTTCTCATAATTTGCATAGACAATTCAGTCTGTGGGCCTGTTTAGTTTCTAGATACAGAATTATTAAATAGCTTTTATAATCAACATTTTGTCTGCAACAGAAATAATGAAAAAACTATGTCTGAATGCACTTAAATGAGATAAAACTGAGTGGAACCTGTTCCTGATTAAAAGGGATTTGATAAAAAGCTGTAACATCAGCAAATGGAGATTTATTTTTTTTTTTTTAATTAAACCAGAAGTCTCCTAGTCTAGAAAATATTACTGTTTCTAGAGGCAGCAGACACAGGTCTACATCTTGCTGCTGTATCCCCAGATTCTTCTTGAAAGAAGACCTGAGCACAGAGGTGTGAATTGAATCACCCTGCACAACCATAGCTTACTAAATATGGACAGCTGGGAGAAAAGAAACACCAGCCCCTTCATATAGACCAAACCAGAATATTTAAAAAAAAAAAAAAAAAAATAGGGGGCATGGGGGAGAAAAAGGAGAGGGAGAGGGAGGAGGAGCATTAGCTTTCGTCATTAAAACCAAAGCTTCAGAAATCAATAATGAAAAATGACATACAGACTGAAAAAGCACTGGGAACATGGCCTTGTATTGGCTTGAGGCCACAAGTAAAGACATTTTTTTTTTTTAAAATTTCTCCTGTGTTCAGGAAAATAGGCTTCTGTTCTCTAGGACAAAACAGAATTTATGATACCTTATTTCATTAGCAAAATTCTCCTCCTGTGAGATATCCCTCTCAGGTCTAAAAACTTAATCTGACTGCTCAGATCTCAGATGGTGAGATATAGCAGTAGCATACAGCCTGAGTTTGGAAGACCAAGAAATGTGTGCTACTTGTTGCATCCTTTCTAAAGGGTCTGCAGCTTTACACTTTCCTCATTCAACCTTAAAAAAAGTGAGTGGGACTTAATTTGGGAGTATAGACTTTCAAAATGCTCAGAGAAGAGCAAATATTTTCCTCCATATTAGTCTAGCTTGAACTTTCTCCTTGTCAAGCTTATGTAGACTTTACTGTTCAACTTTGTATCTTCATTTTCTTTAAAAAGGCCATGTTTTGATATCTAAATCTTTTGTGGCATCAAATGAAGTCCATTGTACTGTTCTAATTTCCATGAATAATCTCATTCATAACACACACATGCAGAGGGAGGAATCTGGGTATTTATTCCACAACGTGAACTGTTTTGATCAGCCACAATGGTTTTCCATGAAGAATGTTTTTTTCCTGTCAACTATTTTAAATATCCAGAAAGAGACAAAGCCTGAACAAAACTTTGTCTGAAAGGCTACAGAGAAGTCATAAAATGAGTAATGCTGACTTCTTGCCAATGAAGCTTTCTTTTTTTTAACAAATGAAATAAATTCTGAGATATGCTATACTCAGAGGCAACTGTCATCCTGATCTAGTTTTCACACATTTTTCCTGCTTTTTTTTTTTTTGTCTGTAATAAAAAGACTAAGAGAATAAATTGAAGAGAAAAGAAGAGGCGTATCCGTTGAGAGGCTCTCTAATGATTGCTTACTGCAACATTCTTTCCTTGATGGCTTAATTAACTAGTTACAGTATATATCTACTATCCTTAGTGAGCACTTATTAAAACTTTTATGTATACTCACACATGCAGCTTTTAACACAGCTTTTAAGATATAAGGGCCTTTTCTTTTTCTTTTTCTTTTTTTTTTTTTTTTCCTGATGCTTTTCCTCTAATTCTCTTAGCAATCAGCTAATCCTAATTATATTTAGTCTACAAAAGGCTGCTGTATGCTGTTGTAATATGCCACCTGAGAGATACCTCCTTGAAGTTTGGTAAAGTTTAATAAAAAACTAGTTAGTGAACGCTAAATCCTGGGAAGAACTAATGCCATAAAATCACTTCAGTTACATGGGACTTCTCCCTTTCTGGTACAGACACATGCCACTTCTAAAAGCTCTAACTGGTTCAATAGACTCCTGCTTCTTGCTGTATTTCCTGTTCAGCCAGAGTTACTTAACAAATGCTATTTTAGAGTTGTAGGAGTATTACAAGTGTTACATAAATTGCTTGGACACCTTTACATAAAACAGAAAGGTTTTTATTTTTTTGCTTCCTCCCTCAAAAAAAAATAATTTCACGCTTTCACATACCAAGTGATAAATCATTTCAGTTTTTTTTAAGAAAACAGTATGTTTTTATAATATTCTAGAAAGTACAAGGCATTATAAAGCATAATATAAATTGTTGAATAAGGATTAAGTTATGTATATAATGAAAATTAGTCATATGCTTGTGTTTTCCGTTGACTCACCTGTCACAGGAATGACTAAACTAACCTACACAGATATAAATGGCAACATTCTTATGACATGAAACTCTAAAATAAGACCATCACATAATTTGGCATGTAAAGCGGCACAGCAAACATCTCATCTTCCTTCCAGAACTGTTCAATTCCATAATCTATTCCACTGGAAGAGCTGTTTCCACATAAAACAGCTTCATGCATAGGCTGTGTAACAGAAGAATCATACCTGCAACTACCAATAAAAAGTTTTCTGTTTAAAAGATGATGCCATCGTAGTACAATGTCATTAATATGACTACACTTTGGAAAGCAAATTACTATCAGTCATGAGGAAAGACATGAAAAAAATGTGAAAAACATTTTTAAAAATTATTTCAATTATTAGGAAATTATTTTGAGGCACTTTTCAAAGGCTAAACAATGACCCAGAGGTCCAGTTAATGTAAGCACCTGCAATTCTTTAAAAGAATTTGACCTACATCATTTTTTACACTCTGAGGACTGAGAGAAGTGACTGCTAAAGACATTTTTTGACTGAGTCTTTGGCAGTAACTCAATTTTATTAAATACTCTGTGGACTAGTACTAATACTCATAAACAAGATACAGAGAAAATCAGCCTTTGCAAAATCCAGCCATATCACTTCCAATACCTGAGATATTTTATTTATATACCTAAAAAATATTTCTACTTTGTCTTGTTTCAGATTAGAGGTAGGAACCTAAATTCTTTCACGCCTTTTCTGTTTTTTTTCTCTCCCAGGCTGTATCTGCATTAGTGACTATCAGCCTGTAAAAAGAGCACTGTGTTCTTATTAAAGGCAAAACTGCAATACAAAGTAGGTCAAAAGAAAGGAGCACCTGACACAGAACACAGCTTCCAAAGATCATAGCTAAAAAAGAAAAACACTCATCTGTAGTGCCGTTGCTAATGACAAGCTGAACCCAGGTGAAAAGGTTCCTTTCAGGAAAGAACTAGGAGGAGGGGAAGTGCAATAAATACAGTGGCACATGCCTGCTTGCCTGAAGAGCTTCCTCTCACTCGGCACTGATACCCCTCCATCAATCATGGTGATGCCTGCATTACATTCTAATTCCTAAGACACATCTCCTGTCATCTGGAAAGATCAAAGGGGAGGCTTGCTCAGGGACAAGGGAACATGTTAATTGCAATCCCACCCCTTTGTTTGTAAATCCTTCACAAGGTTCCAATTGCAGTGAATTAATTACGTTGCTTCTCATGCAGTGGCACTGATTCTACCTCTTTATTTCTTTTTTTAAGCTATTAAAAGAAATATACACTATAATATCTTAGGCAGCCAACATTTCAAGGATATGAATATGATCTTGAAACCTTATGATTACAGAGCACAGGGAATCTACATGTATTTTCTCTCATAAGAGAACTGCATTAACATTTCACTTACTTAACCTCCCAGTTGAATTGTGAAGGTATCATTTATAAGAATTGTATAGGTAGTATAGGAAGAAGAGAGGATTGATTGATTCAGGAGGGAAAATCATATTTCTTTCAGGCATATTCCTAAATTGCTTGACACACATTTGCTTATATATGAAGGCTGTACTTGAAGGAAAACCGGTATCTGAGCTTGAAAAAAATATATTTCAAGGTAGAACTGTGAGAATTAGTAAGGAGACAGCAGAGATGCAGACTGCATAAAGGCTGTATATACAAACAAGAAATTTGCACCAAATTAAAAAAAAAATAATTGAACTACTTTTTAATATAATTAATTTTCATTAAACACACTTATTTCAATTTCACACTAGCTGTTGAAGTATAATCTAAGCCATTTTCTCCAAGCTTGTTCCCAATTGACTTAAACTATGTCTACCTTAAAGACACTGTTACTATTCAAATATCTGAAGTATGGAAAGTGGACTTAAACTCATACTTCTGAGCTGGCATAAATCCTTCCTACAGATTCTGTTCTATCAGCAAAAAGGTCCTTTAGCTTGATCTGCTTCAAGATATTGAATTTATTACATTGATACAAAGGTTCAGTTTGATAATGGCTCCATTAGGAGCACTTTTGCTATTTGCTGTATTGTTATTTCTATAATGGTAAAGTGTTTCTAATATAGATGTTTCTGGATATTAGATTGAACCAAACCTGATTTAAACCCAGTATAAAAGCAACATCCCGGTTTTCCACATATAAACAACCCCTCTGCAATAGTGAAATGAAAAGAGTTTGTTTATCCCAATATATATTATTTTCTCAAATAACAGTGGAGGCCATATTCAAGGCTGCCAAAAATCCCAGACTGTCCCTGAAGTTAGGACAGCATAACTCCTCCACAATATTTGAATAACTAGATCCACTTCTTTCTTCTTTTACACATATGATGTATTTACCTTTATCTTTGAATATATATGAAGAAAGATAATTTAGAAAGGATTTGCAGAATGATTTACCCAGGCAACAAAACAGAACATGAAGAAGTTCATGTTTATGTCTCTTTCCAAGTAAAATGTAGAAGGAGACAAGAAAAGTCCTTGAAGGGACATTGATGATTTTGGACTTTAAAGTTTTTTAAAAAGAAAAAAAAACTAACTAATGTAGCTTTCAAGAGCTTTCCACAGCTTTGTATTCTGCCTCATTAGAAGTTACTTTCTCTTTCAGGAGGAGGTCTTTCGAGATAAATGTTTCACTTCAGGAGAGATGCTGGCCGTGCAAAGGGAGTCCAAATGTAAGTAGAAAAACTTACTGACAGATTATTGTTAAGACTGAGGAGACTGAAGTAGCCAAGGGGTGAGGGACAGGGTGGGGTGGGGGGGTAGAGAATAGTGAATAGGTACATTAAAAACAGCTATCAAGGACGAAAGAGGCTACTACAGGAAGGAAAGTCCTTTGTATCCTTGCTGGTTAGGACAGGTAGCAGTTGACTTCAACAGGAGCAAGAAAACTTCAGACTGGGTGGAAAGAAAAACTCTCTAATGTGGTGACAATGAATCTCTGAATGAGTTAGATGTGGATGTTGTGTCCAGCACTGGAGGTCATTCAGAAAAGCATAGAAATATATACACTGTACATCCCATAAGTATAGTGGTTTCTGACTTGACCAGGGGCATGTTAAAGGACAGCCTGAGGTCTCTTTTATACCTATTTTCTCTGATTTTATTATTCAAATAGCTTCCTTTATTCTGAAGTTTTATGGCCCTCCCTTTAGTCTATTTATTTTATTTGTGCCATATATAAAGCCTGTAATGTGGCTAATTTAATCTCTGTGGCACCTGTTTAGCTTTGCCTAAGTGTCTGTTAATTAACTTACATATGTTTATGTCATTATTCTTTAAAAAAATAATGCTATTTTTGACCTTTTTCCTCCATGAGACAGAGTACATTTTGTCTAATTTTAGACACTACTAGAGAATGAATTTTCTAATTTAATTCAGTTTGAAAATTGTTGGTTTCTTATTAATTCTTTATATGAGAAAGCTTTATTTTGGATGAGTTAACATGTTGAGCACCTATATCACAGCAGTTAGAGGAGGTAATAATACTTAGATATTGACAATGATATAATCAATCTTTGTGTCAAATATATTGACACAATATATATTCTTACCTATTCACTGTTTTTTGTAAACCTAAAGAGATTGATAATTGTACCTGATTCCTTGAAAAAGATGTTGTGTGTACTTCCATAATGTAAGTGATACTGTGGAGCTCCTTACAGCAAGTAGAGTAGATCAGCCACTCTAAGTGTAATCTTGAAATGTAAATTAATTTTCTTTCATGTAATGTAATTTCCTTTTATTTGTTATAATGTATAACTTCTAACCCTTTCCTGGAAAACATTTTTATTTTTGCCATCTTAATAAAGAATGAATCCTTCATTTGCTTTTCTGCTTTGTCAGGATCTTTTATTGCACTACCATATTGCAGGACCCAGTTTATTTCTTGCGTCTTTATAAAAGGGTGAAGGCAGTAGATGCTTCCTTAAGTGAAACATGTAGATTCCTGACATACCATTTTTTTCTCCCATAAAGTGACTTCAGAATCAATGAAAGAGGATGTAAAAAGAATTTTTAAGTTAAAAGGAGTGGCAAGCAATGAAGTTTATTTTTAACTGATCCAAAGAGCATTACAATCTATTTTTCAAGAAATCTATTTTTCTATTTTTCATGACAATAAGTCATTTTAGGAAGTAATTATCTTGGTCTATAATAGTTGAGTATTTTAGGCTGAGATGCACTACTCAGTAAAAGCCTGTTTGTTTTTGATGATGTAAAAATTAGCTCAAAGATGGGTATATCCATATTTCTGACGTTTGTGTTTTAGTTAAATGAATCCCACTCTTTATGTAGTATTATACTCTGGTTTTAATATTATGTTCCATCAAATAGTTTTACACAGATCTTTAAATTATGTTTCTAACTGATGAAAACGATGCCCACAAACCATTTAGGGGAACCATTTCCTCTGAGCTGTCTTATTGTGAAAGCCAAGCCACATCTCAGACTAACAGCATTCCTCCTAGCACTGGTATCTGAAACAGAATTAAATGAAGGAGAAGATGCTTGCTGTCTAAAGATCTTATAAGCTGTATCATTCTCAAATCTTCAGGTGACTGGATGATATATAGCCCTAAATCTGAAGGTAGAGATCAGATTTGAGAAACGTTACACATATCTTTTCTTTCCCGTCACAACCACTAAAATGTCACCTATTTTATACACTAATTTTATGATGAGATGGACTTGAAGGACTGATATTTTCCTTTTTGCAAGATACAGAATCTAAAAAGTCAGTTTAGATAAGATGCCTTTTAAAGAGCCATAGGATAGATGAGTACCATATTAGGTAATCATTTCACACTTTAAAAGTAGCCTGGTTTCTATAGGACTATGGATGGGATCCCTTTTTTTTTTTTTTTTTTTTTTTTTTTTTTGAAAGCAAACACCTAATGTTTCTGTTCTGCTTCTTTTTGGTCCCCAAACCATGCAGGGCATTAAGCAACAAGGGCTTGTAAAGTAAGAGTTCCATCCCACTGGCAGCAAGTCAAGGCAGTCACAGGTTATCTGTGCTGCATTAAATATTCTACTTAAATTTCATTAAAAAGTTTGTATTCTCATCTAGAAAGCCTTTAACAACTTTCCTACCTCCTTGAGGCTCCCCTAAAAATGTCATCTAGTAGTCCTCAAAAGCTCCATTTCGAGGGATCTTGACAATTTAGAAAAGGCAGTGTGATTGTCTAAATTGTTTTGAAATATTGGCTTGCTGCCTACGCAGAACTAAACAAAAGCTTACTCTGGCTTTTAGGTCAGACCAATACAGGCCAAGCTTGAGCTCTGATTTGCCCCATAGGAGGACATATAATGGAGTGAAAGCAGCAGCTACTTAATATAAGAGTTAAAATTACCCGTGACTGAAGTGAGCACATCAATCAAAAGTTTTGGCATGTAATGAGCTAGAAAAACTGGTGTGACAGGTTTGGGGGCAGGAAAAGGCTTCACTCTGTATTCAGCAGTTTCCAAATTACCATGACATCCCTTTGCATAAACCACCAGACTTCCAGCAGGTGGATTTTACAGGCATTGTGCTGCCAGCACAAAGATGGATCAAGTGGGAGTCTTCAGAATAGTTTCCTGTTTTGTGTTCTTAAAACCAGAATTCCATGAAGTCTGCCAAAATTCTTAACATTTTTAGAACCTAGACTATAAAATAATAAAAGGAATAGAAACTCAAGAATAAAAAATGTGACAGGTTTAATACATTACACAAGCAACAGTGCTTGCTTTCTGTGCCCTGAAAAACTGAATTTTTTAATATAAAGAACTACATTAAAATGAATCAAGGAGAAATGCTCTAATCTTTATGAGATGTCTTCCTAATGCATGCATGTCATTCAGTGTTCATTGCAATAACACATAGCATCTCTCTTACCACCTGAATGCTTTTTGATTTATTATTCCTGTCTTGATCTTTTAGAAAAAGATACTGACATGTTTACATGTCTAAAATCATTAGCTAAAAAATCTCTCCTAAATATATAATGATTGCAAAAGTGCATTTGGGAAGAGATCAGATGCATGTTATGACACTTTTCTAAAAATGCCTTCCAGGCATCTATATATAGGGGATCAAATTCTTCTTTCAGATTCCCACATGGTAGTGTGAGTTATGTAGGAAATCCTTGCAATCATACCAGAGATCACAGGCAGTGCTGGGCTTTAGGGTGTGCTTCTAAGTTAACACATTCGAGACCCTCTGTTCTGGGAGATTTATCTTTTTTTTTTTTTTTTTTTTTTTTTCTTAACAAAGTAGCATAAGGTTTAAAAGCAGACTACACTCTAGCAGTTTCTATCCTCTGTTTAAAAATAAAACCATTTTAGTGTATGTTGCAAGCAATGCTAAAGCATATTTCTCAAGGAGTCTTAAATCAAATTCTGCTGATGCTGCAGGACTACTTACTCACCGAACTGGATGTTCACTCAGAGTCACCACAAAGTGCACAACACAGATTTTAATAGAATTGGTAGAGCAATCCAATGTTCAATGGTTATGAGATCTCCAGCTGCATGGAATGACAGTCTAGTTTCAAGGTACTCCGGGTTGTAAAATACAGCACTACAGGTTGGAAATAGTTCATCTGGAATTTTTTTTCCTTTTTTTTCTTATTTATATCACTTCAGGACAAGACCTTACAATTGAATCCAGGAAAGGAGCTATAAAAAGGTGGAAGAGAAGGAAGAGGAGAAGCAAAACTGCAGATCTACCAGAACTACAGGAACAGACACCCTTCACAGGTTGACAGGTTAAAAACTTAATGCAGGTGTTTTCCAGAAACTGTCGAGAAGATTTTAGTCAACAAGAAGTTTTAAACTAAAATCAGAACATACCTTGAAGAATGATGCAACATCTAGTAGTTGAGCTGGACACATCATTGTTAGCTCACAAAAACTCAAGTGAAATCTAGGCTCCAATGCAATCAATGGCTGTTTGCCATTGATTTCTGTGGATGAAGGATTTTCCCCAGGTTTTTTCTCATCAGTGTATTACTGGAAATATCCCCTCTGGTTTTGCTTCCTAACACAACAATATGAACCTTAGCACACGAGATAAACAGCACCTTACAACAATTTCAGCTGTGATTCTTAATTCAAATTCCTGGTTTTCTGTCCTCATTAAATCAGTTTCTTGTCTACCTGAAAAATTGTTTATGAACCTTTTTCTCTTGATAATAATACATTCAATATCAGGCTCAAAAGAAAAGGCCCTGATCAGGCATTTACTTTGCTATACTATGTGTGAAAGCAGAAGCCAGGGATATTTTTTAAAGTGCAGAATTTTACAGGAATAACAATGTTAAAAAGTAAATAATCTACTGGTTTTATGGTTTTGCTTTCATGGCAATCCCTTTTTTTGGGGGGATTTTTTTGTATTTTGTTGGTTAGAGAATTTATTTTCTTTTTAAATCTTCATTAAAGAGTATGTGCTCGAAGCCTGGCACTTAAATTGTATGGACTGGCTCTAGATCAAGAGGATTATTCTGATGTTTTTTTTTTAACTCCCAGTGACTAAATTTACAATCCCCTCACAGCCCCCATCTTTCTCCTTCCTTACCTTTAATGGGATAAAAACTTCTGAGCTAAAGCCAAGAATTGTTTTGAATTTAATCTGTGGTATTGTCTGTCTATGTCTCCTTTTAAAGATTGACAGCAATTTGGTTTTCTGCATATTTCATGCATCTGAAAATTAAATGCAAACACTCCATTAATATAGATAAAATATCAGAATGATGAAGATGTTACTAACATCTGCAAAAAACGCCTGTTCTAACAAAAATCTTGCCAGGGACTTCAGTGGTAGATGTATCAAAACTTGTGTTCCTTGCACCAAATTTTATATTTTCTCTTTTCTTTTCAAGAATTTCTGTCAAAAGGTAATTCTTCATTTCAGAGGCAGTCTAAAATTCTTAAATCATTGATAAATTACTGAAATTACTCAGTCTTTCTATCCAGTATGTTCTTTTAAAAATTGTTCCTGTAGTCCTATTCCTTGCCTGGGAGGGCGGGGGGAGGGTGGGTAAGGTCATGCCTAGGCAGAGTTATGGATGAGCTCTTTGGAAAGGAGAACAACAAGCTGACTTTATTATGTTTTAAAATCAAGGGTGAAAAAAAAAAAAAAAGCAAATGACTTATTGAAAATACACCTTAAGCAAAGAAATGAGCTTACAATTAATACTTTAAAAGAAAATCTTTCAGACAAGGCAAGTTGGTTAAATCAGTATCTCCTTTTGCCTAAATAAGAAAGAAGTGGAATACTTATTTTTCCTACTAGCAAGGGATAATGTCTCTTTAAGCTAAGGGAATTATATGTCTGTTTTTATCTCTGCTTTCCCCCTGCAGCACATAATCACTGTCACACTTTGATGTCATAATCATCCACTGAAGCTTCACTGCTAAAGAGTAAATCTGCTTAATGCAAAAAAAAAAAAAAAAAAAAGGCAAAAAAAATCGCATTTGCTTTTTATTGCCTCAGTGGCAACAAATTTGAATTACAGATGTATAGTATTATGTCACTCTGGCCTCAATGAAACCAGTCTGAAAGGCAAAAGTGCATTTTTAAAACAATACCTTGATCAGTTCAAACAGTAACTGCAACTGTTTTCTACTTAAGTAAGCATAAAGAGTCCTTTCTTGTGTGTAATATATCTGAGCAGGATGACCTCAGTGTCAAATAGTACTTCAAAATATCTTTTTGCAATCATTTTTCCATATAAGGAAGACATCAAAACCTTGATATAGATTTCAGCTGTGAATGAGATATTCTTTTATGTGTTAAGTTTTTCAGAAAGGTTGGTTTACACTTGGATCAGGTGGCCTAAAATGAAGACAGTATCCAGTTCATTTCTGGAACAGAGTTGAAAGTTGCCGTCCATTTGGTGTTATATTGTATTTTTAATGCCAAGTGAAAGTGTTTGCTCCTATTTAAAATTTTCTGTTATTTCTTTGCATGACTTTAATTTTTTCTGTTGTTCTTCTGTCTGGTTTTTATCTAATCTACTGAGCTATTTAACATATGATTAACTGTATTCTTCAGTTAAGATTAATTACAATAGTCAATTAAAAGAAAGGACTTTCTTATTTGTTGACATTCTCCTACAGATACCACACTATTTTGTCAGCTGTTGTGAAAAGGAAAAAAATAAGACGTCAAAGAGATAGGGGAGAAAGAAGAATGAGACAATCTGTGCTCAGCAGCAGTAGCCTACATTATTTCTTTTGCAGCTTTTTGATTTTTACTGTAAGGTTCCCATAAACCAATTTCTGTTTCCCTAAAAATGTTGACAAAAAAGACTTCTCAGTGTAGAATTGTAACTGAATGTCAGCACCAAACCTTAGGAAGTCACTTCAATCACAAAACTTGTGCTTCCTAATTTTATCCTTAATACATTACCAATAATTTTATTTTTTTTAAATAATAATGTTGATATTATTATTAACTATAGCAACAACAATGAATTTCCAACATTATTCTAACACAATGTTGTTGGCAAGCACTCCTGAACTCGTACTTACTTTATATAGTGGGTATGTAGAGAAGCTGTAGCCAGATACCAAAAATACCAATTTGCTCCATAGAATACTCAGTGTTCTTTTTATTATATTAAGGGGTTAATAATTTCAGTTTAATCATCCTTTGGTACAATCGTATAATACTTACAATGCATACTCCTTACCCAGTTATATTTCTCTGATGTTTCTCTTCCCTATTGGGTTTTCAAATGGTATTTCTCTATACACTACAGGGGTAGAAACTGTGGTTCCAATGTATTTACATTCAATGCAAATAGTACAATATAAAATCAGTTAGTTCACTCAGCAGCGTAAGTAGAAAAGATTGCTGCATTTCATTATCCAGATCATGTAGTAATTTCAACCTAGTTTAGCCTTTGACTGCCTCAGTAACGACCAGAATAGCCAAAGAAAATAAGGCTAATTTGTGCACAGTCCCTATATTTGATCAGATGCACTAAAAAGTCCTGAAACAAATCCACCTGAAGGATTGCTCAGGGAGTGCGGATAACCTGTACTGGTGTTAAATAAAACTGATGCTGAAAACCTCATCTCAAACTCACCAGTGTGAACCTAAAATACATCTCATTCTGTATTCTTAATGACAAAGCACTAAAGAGAATACAGAGAGATTCTTGTAAACACAATGAACTGATGATTTTCTTAAAATGAAGAAAAAATGGGAACCATCTTTGGGATCAAGGGAAAAAACACTAGCTATTCTCCGTGCAATGGTCTGTCAGCTTGAATATGACTTAATTTTCTTTCATATTATCCTGAATATACCAGGTTAATAACATTATGAACACTTTAATGCATAACAGTGTATTAAAAAAAAAAAAAAAAAAAAGAAATAAATTATATGTGATTTTCTTTTAAGATCCCGCAACTATTGTTTGAGTTGCTATGTCTATTCTTTCATTATCCCAAAATGAGTTTCCTTTCAGAGACAGCAGAACGGTTTGACACAACAAAACAAATAGCTCTCCTCCCCTCTCCATTAGACTCACAAGCCATGTGTAGGTCTGCACTGCTGCACTAAGCACAGTATGTTTTAAAATCGGTCAACTCATGCTTCTCCACAACAGCAGACTCAGCTTAATGGTGCATGCTACTTTTTAAAGTACAACTTTTAAATTATTTTTCCCCTTGACACTTGTGAGTGTGAGGAACCAGTAACATTAGCTCAACTCAAGCCTGCTGCAAGGAAGAGTGTTTGAGTCAAGCTCCATCACTGAAAGGAAAATGCAAGCCTGATTCACAAAGTGTCTTCTGACTTTAGGAGAAGTTGGGCCATGAAAAAGATGATTACATTTGTGTGATAATTTAGGGCTACATACACTGATGCCTGCTACTTACTGACTTTATAAACCTGCTTCAGTACCTGTCACAGCATGGAAATTATGCCACAGAATGCAGATATTAAGAAATGCATTTTTAAGTAAGTTCCACAGAAGATACATGATGTCCACATCATAGGGCTGCTGTTGACTTTCTGTTTTACAGTCTCATATAATTCAGTTCACAGTTCAATAAAATGACTAAATGCATTTGAAATGTGAATATGTAAATATCTTTATGGACTCAAGCAGAAATGCTGACATCTTGAAGTCGTAAGGTAAACAGTTTTTGCAGAGAGGAGCGATGTCTTTTGATAAACCTAGTGATATAATTAGGGAGAGAAAAAGAACGACAGACACAAAATCCATTTTGCTATTCAGGTGTCAGTTAATCTAGTAAAAGATCACTCCCTGTAAGACTTGCTTTCTCTTCTGAACTTTGGCCATTGTGGCTAATATTCCCCTCCATTCTTAATTTTAGGCATATATTTAAGAATTTGATGCATCAGGGACTCTGAAATTTTACAGGAATTCAAATGAAAACCAACATACACAATTTTAAAAGTTAGTATTGATGCAGCTGTATTCTAAGTCTACATTCTGTCTGTAACCCTTCAGTGCATGAGAAATCAGCCATGGAATTCCTGGCCAATCTGATATGTGGTAGTGAGAGCAACAGAATGACTTGGACTCCTGTTATGCAGGAGGAGGGTATTATTCCTACTGTGACTTACCTATGCTTTAGAAGTCTTCATTTCCCAATATATCCCTTACTTACTTACACTAGGAATTCATCTTGTCAAGTTTTATATATGTAACTGGTTAATTTTTTAATTTTTTTTTTTTTTTTTTTTTTTTAATAGAAGACATTATTCAGGTTAACAATCTTCTTTCTAGGAAGCTCTGCTCCTTGAAATTATTCAGCCATCTCTGAAAGGATGCAGGAGAGCTAGGAAAGATATACAGAAAGGTAACAAAGATGGTAACAGGTATAGAGGTGTTAAGTTAAGAAATGTTAACATATAGATTAGTTTGGAAAAGAAGCCACAAAAAGGCATAAGATACAGTCCTATAAAATAAAGAATTCTGAAAAGAAGTTTAATGAGAAATCTGTGTTTCTCACTACAAGAGCTGGGTAACATATAATGAAATGAACAGGCAGCAGGCTTAAAATGAAGAGAAGGAATCACACTTTTTAAACTGATCTATTATCTTTGAAATTACATTATATACATTTAATATGTCTTGTCACAAAATGAAAACAGTGTTTAATGTTATAATTTCTGGAAATGTGAAAAAGTAAGCAATATAATTATGTCATAGTTCTGTGGAAAAAAAAAAGAGGGGGGCAAGAGATTTAGGGGTATTCTGTTATATATTTTGTTCTTATTTGCCATTAATTCATTCTTATTCTTCTGTTTCCTTAAGTATAGCTTTGCATGTGTTGTTATTTCTGACTGTCATTGTCTCAGTTGTAGGTGAAAAGTAGAACCCATACCCTTGAAAGCAAAGTCTTAGACAAGGTAAAGTAAATCATTATATGCTTTTGACATTTACAAATAGCTACTGCGTCCAGACTAGTAGTTCAGAGATTTCTTTCTTGTTTATAACAACCACTGTTTGTCCTTAGTTTTAGATTTTTGAAAAGCTATATGTATAAAACAATAGAAATGCACTATGACTAGACCATTTTGCACAGATCACAGTGCAAATATAGCTAAACTATATCTGACATACTTGGCTAAACTCTTAATAACCTTCAGTGGCCTTAAAGGAAATATGAACAGCTAATTTTCTAAAATTTATTTTTAACAGACATTTCTATTTTTTCCTCTTTCACTATTATAGTTTCAAAGACATACATTGAAGGCCAGCAGTATGTCTCATGCACTTTTGCAAGAATGCAGAACTCATCCCTTCCATGAAACTTCTGTGGAGATCACAATGGACAGAAAATTTTGTCATTAACAAAATAAGTACATACATCAACCTCCCAGTCTACAGGTGTGTATCTCTGTACAAAGTTTATCAGGTGATTTCTTCAAATGGAAGACATATGGATACGCTTCTTAATGTTCAACATATCTTCAAGTCTTTGAACTGCTCTGCCTTTGCCTTTCTACACATTTTCTACACTCTTTGCCTTTCTACACATTCCATATCACTCAACCGCAGCATCATGATGTGTTTTACCTACTATAAAAGGTTAATCTTCTAAGCAAATTTCACATATCTGAAACTAATCTTTGATCTTTTTTATGACAAGGTTCTTTTTTCTTGCAATTTTTTTCTTCTATTCTGTCATACCTGATATTAAATGGTAGTGCTGCCTCATGCCCACTATGGCACTAACAGACATGCCCAAGCCTGTGAGACATCTCATCAGCTAATCCATTTCACAGCAAAATACTTTATGTACTTGTAATAAGCATATTCTGAATGTTATTGAAAAAGGAACTTTTAAAATTTCTCAGTATAGGAGAACCAGCAAAATATATCTGCCAGTCCATCTAATTTGGTGACCAAGCATATCTCCTTCCTGGCAGCAAACATTTCACATCTTGCAGACAGGTAACAATATTCACTCTTTATATTGTTGATAAACAGTTAGGTGACCATGTAAAATTTAATCCCAACACCTTGTCTCCTCTACAATTAACAACAGCATTGCTGTATTTACAGGTGTTGAGTTAGATAAGGAGGCAATCGTTCTTCAGTTTCCTTGGGATTTATTTCACAGAGAATTAGAACTGCAATAGGTGGACATTGTCTTTCTTTTCTTGTTTACCTCATTGGCAGTAGCATTATCTGTTTTAAATCAAACAAAATAGTTCTATATTTTGCAAAATAGGTCTTATATGCCAAATGGTGGTATGGTGTATTGCTATGAATTCTACTGTTAGGATTGAAGTAGGATCAGGTCAGTTCCTCACTGATTCTGCTCCATTCTCCTGATCCTCCAACTGTCTGACAGAGCAACTACATGACCAGGACTGTAAGCACACTTACTAAGTATGCTTCTCATAACAAGAAACTTCATATTATGCTCAACTTAAGAAAAAAAAATGCAATTGCCATTGTAGCTTCATCTTGAAGACCCAGCCTGACTCACAATGACATTAAAAATAATACACAGAGTGTTCACAAAAGGATCATAAAATATATAGTTATATTGGTGGCAATGCTGTGCAATAATAAGAACTTTTTGAGAATTTTGATTCAATTTAAGGGCCTCAAAAGGAAAGGAACATCTAGTGGCTTTTTATTGATGTCATCCTTTCATACCTGCGAAAACTGTCCATACATATAATTTAGAAAAGGGTATTATAATTAAAAATGCTTCTTGTAATGAATTCAATATCTCATGACCAGTTCTTAGAGAACTAGAAAATCTTGAGTCTCTAACATTGCACTCACAACTTAAAAACAGATAGTGGTCAATGTCTGGTAGATTATGAGTACTACTTGCATAACAATAACAAGATTAATAAAACACCTTTAAAAATATATATTATTTTATGATTTTGGAAGACTTTCTTCCTTTAATTCCAAAATTGAGAGAGACTGGTTCCCTAAAGATCGTAAGCTGCACCACTAACTCTTTTAACTGTTATGTAGCTCTCATGTTCCCTGGTTGAATAACACTTTCGAAACAGAACAACAACCCATGCTTATGGATGACATATTTTTAAATGAAGAAATTACACAATTTTTCAAACATGCTTCCTATAAATTGAAGCACAGGTATGTCATCCCACCCTCTACCTTTAAACACAGATCATTAATCTTACATATAAAGAATTAAATTAGAATTAAATAGAATATTCTTTGAGATTGGGTTTTGAATGACGTTTTATTTTATTTTTTTTTTTATAAATGAAATGTTTTTCTGTTATGACATATGTTACCCGATTCAATTAGTTCATTTTAATGACTGGATGGTATTTATTGGTGGCTTTTCTTGACGTTCCCCTAAAAGGTCTTTGACCCGCAGTTCCAAGAATATACTTTTACATCTTTTATTCATTGCTGTCTTCACACCTTCTCTAGGTAAGAGAGGGAATTTTCCATATCCAAATACTGAGAGTCATTGCTGATCCTTGTGTAGGCATGTACTTTAAAACCATGGTCTTGGCACTGACATGTATAAATGACTGTTTATTGTATCAATCTTTAATCATTAATCTTGTTTTTTTCTCCTTGTGTTTTATCTGCTAAGGCATTTCTTATCTTAAGGACATTAATTCTTTGAGGCATATCTTTTTCCTTTGTATGTGTAGAGTACCTGACAGGCACAAATGTCAGTCTGTTGTATGGAAGTAAACAATAAAAATAGAAATAATAATAGTAAAATAATAGCTAAACAAAGCACAGTTTCCTGCTAAAAGAACAGAAAGTGAATCTTCACTGACAGCAAGGAATGACAAAACAAAACCCCTCTTCCCTTTCCCACAACACATGTATAGACATAGAAGGAGGAGTGAGAATGGAAAGTTTTACTCAGGATAATACAATAATGTCATTATCTACAGCAATCAGCCTGCAGAGATATATTTAATTTTCATTTTATGAACAACAAATAAATAAGCACTTGAACAATATTGTTATGATTCTGAAGCATAAAGGTCTACAGGAGAACTGAGTCTGAATGAAGAGCAAACTCTGTAGTGATTTGATGAATTATGCCTTCCATTTACACAAATTAAGAATATGTAACTAGAAGTCAGAGCCTATACAAGACATTTAAGGTCATTTTTGTTTGTTGAACTCTGAATTCCAAAATGCAGGGAGTTCAGCATTGTAGGCAGGGATCTGATTTGTTCAATAAACCCATAATACTGAAAAATAAAATTATAAGAGATTTGGCCATAGGCCATGTACTGCAGAAGAAATCCAGCTTGTTTAGCAGATTGCTTCAGCTGAGGGAGTTCATGGACATACATGTTAGTACTGCATTGGCAGTGAAAAAGATGCAAGTTTTGTAAAGGGCTAATTAGAGAATTCCAGGTAGGTTTCGTGGTTGTTTCTGAGCTTTCTAGAAGGTGGGCATCCCCCCACCAAGGGCTGCTTTGTGGGAGAGGTATAACTCCAATTCTAATTCATGCTTGCAGTCCTGACGTACTATGGTTCCAGCCTTGACGTTCTCATGAGTGAGAAACAAAAGTCCCAACAAGGTTTTAAACTCCTGGTGAGAATGGATCCCTCATTCCCACTGGAAGAGCTTCCCCTCAGAGGTAGCTAGACTTCCTAACAGGAAAAGTTAGTCTCTATAAAAAAGTGCACTGGGGAACACACATTGTGCAAATTTCCAGTTTACACCTGAGATTTCAAAGCATATTGGCAGTAGGGAATTTCTAATACGAAGCCATGCTTATGCATTTCTTTATGTACACACAAAAGAACTCATAAACTGGATTCAGCAGTTGTAGTGTGATACAATTTTTTATGCTTTTTTTTTTTTTTTTTTTTTAGTTATTTTCATAAATAAAGACTAGGCTTATCACGAACTATAACAACTGTTCATCTGATATTCCTAGAGCCACTTCAGCACCCAAGAGTCAGCAACCAAATTATCAGTTAACCTTCAGATAGGAACATATCTAAAAGAAGTTACTGTGCTTATGGGGGGAGGGTGTGTGTGTGCTTATCATCAAGGTAAACATGATAAATGGTCTTGTAAATTCCCACCTTGAAATACATAGTTATTGATGTAAATGCAGTAAGCCAAGAAAATTAACTTAAAAAATGACTGATAGGTACTTTTGGTCTTTCTAATTAACAAATCCTGAAAAATAAGAATACTTTTTTTTTTTTTTTTCATAACATAATGTCTGTGGTTGAGATTTATGTGACTTTCCCTGTATTTCTTTTGGTGACTTAGTATGAATACACCTTTTTTGAAAGTGCATATTATGTTTAATTTTAAAAATAAAAACTTACATTAGAAAGCAAACAAACAGAAAAACAGAAAGAATACAATGTCAGCTGGAAGCATTCTTTTATAAAGTAGAAAAATTATAAGACAGATCACAATCATGAAATAAGAATTTTTGTGTGTGTGTTCCAGCTGCAATTCAGAATAAACATTGAATAAATACTAAGAAGAAAAGAAGAGGAAAGAACATTTTGCTTTGGATTGAGCATTTATGTGATTTCAATACAACAAAAGAGAAGATATTTCGTTTTCATTTTATTTTTATTTTTTTTTAGTGGAATAGTTTGAAATGAGGCAAAAATTATGCAAATGTTTCAATTATCAAGACAATTCTTGTTTTCAGTTTCATGATTGCTAGCTGCTTGCAATGATTTAAGAATGAAACCAATTGTCTTCTCAATTTCTTTCCTGTCTTCTGAAACCACATGGTCTTTAGCTTTCTGGCACTCTGATTACAGAGAATTATTTGCGTTGGCAAGTTTTAAATCAAGATGATATAACCACACCTGAACCACAGATCTCATCTCTGAACTTCTGTTTACTCAGTTCCATAGCCAATGGACAAGATTACTGAAAAATGATACTGTGCCTTTCCTTACATAAGGAAGGGATGTCAGAGATGTGTTTCATCTCTGCCACTGTAACTGTAATTACACAGAAGAGTACTAGATTATTATAAAAACTGCTAGTATCCTTACATATATAATGATGGATTTCCTCATTATAAAAAAAAACAACAGTAGTACAAAGTACCTAACTTAAGGTCAGTGGAATTTTAGATAGCCCACAAAACTGTTTCAGTTACAATGAAAAATATCACTGTATATGCACTAGTGTTTGCTGAGTCATAGATGCTCTCAGATTATTTGGAGTTATCTTCTTCTTCGTTAGTGTGTTAATAAATGTAAACTTTCTCTAGTAAAAAAAAAAAAAAACAACAAAAGAAAATTCTCTCTGGAACATGGAAAGCTGCCTTGTGTTTTTGGTATAACTTTAGTTTTGCGAAAATAAAAAACAGAGGGGGGCAAAGCAGCTACAAAACTCATTAGAAAAAAAAACACTTTCACATGGTAAGAAGAAATCGGAAATCTAAGATTAACAGCAACAAAATGCGTGTAGTACAAATTAATGTAAATTCTGGCTTTGAATATCTAACAACTAAGAGAAATATTCATTTTTCCCTACAATTTATTTATTTTGTCATAAAAATACATTTAGTTTAAGTGTTTTTTTCTGATCTATAATATTTGGAAAAAGTAAATCCACACCAGAATATTTCTGATTCAGATTACATTAATAGCCTAATTATCTGCTCAGGAAAATTAATTAGGATTTCCCTTGTAACCTTTTCTCTGAAGATGCTGGAATGCACTGAGAGGCCCTGATTTACTATAAAGTTAGTAGACTTGGGTCTAATATTTTCTTTGGAATAGAACACATACCTTTCTTTGTAGGTTAAAATTCTACCAATGGCTTTGAAGCTAAAGGTTTTATATGAAAACCAGCATTGTCTCTGTGATTAAATTACCTCTAGGATCACATTTGTTCTTTCTTGAGGAACAAACAGATTGGAGACTAATTTAGAATAGTCCCACATTACAGTAGTCAGAAGGACATCAATGTATGAGCTGCTTTACTTGCTTTACTTTTAATAATAAATTCTTGGAATCCATGTCTTTCCTTTCCCATGTTTATGCTCTTCTGCCCTGGCTATTTCCTATGTTCCAGTCCAGGTTTATCTACTCTAGTGGTCATACCGAAGTAGAATTCTCTCCCACATTGGCACAGCTTCCTGCAGCCACTAAGATATCATAAAAAATAATTGTGCAGAATGGAAATTTCATCTTTTTTTATTTTATTTTGGAATTGTTTACACAAAATTAATATACTATTGTCTTTCTTGAATACAGCCAATCTCTCTACTAAATGAATTCATCTTTTCAACTATTATTGTATGAACAGCAATATATTTATACTCTCCCCACTTGATCACAAGCATCAATTGGGCACTTGGTCCATGGCTCTTTGTTTGGAGAAATGCAATAAATTGAAAATTTGAACAAGATTCAGAGCGCTTTGCCACAGTTCATAAGCATGACTCATACTATGTGCTATGTGCAATCTCTGTAAGATAATTCTTAATAAACAATAAATTTCCCAAAGAAGCAACATTTGAAGTCAGGGGTAGTAGCTTTTGTTAAATAAGTATATGTGATAGAGGCAAGAAAATGAGTTTGGGGAACACAGTTTCTTCATGAGATCCCTCATCAGCTATTTCCTATCTGCAATCTTGGTTGCATTCTTTAGTGCTGTTAATTCCCTGAAAGAGGAAATAACAAAGAAATTAAGTAATGTCACAGAAGAACTTTCATTTTTAGCATTTTTTCTGTGTATTTCCAGTAAATTATGACTATCTTTAGTCCTTACAGTAGTTTCAGAGCAGTCATATGATCTGGACCAGAGCTGAAGGTGATCACATTTTGATCAACATTTTGTGTGATAAGCAAGCAAACAAGATCTGTTTTGGTATTCTCGGTTCTTGATACAGATGCATGTTTTGCAAATATTATGTCCTCATTGTGAAAGAAGACTTTCTCAGTTAGGGTTATTATTTAAAGTTTTAGATGATTCAATAAATTAGTGAACAATTTGCACAGTTGTGCAGTGAAATGTGTGCAGCGATGCTTTGAAGGATACTCAGCTCAGTGGGAAAAATCAGGAAGAACAAAGTGTATTCATTATAGTTGAAAGGATCATGACTTGTCTACTAACCCAAGCTATGTATACTTATCTGGTCATTCTTACACTGAGCTCATATCTTGAGGTTAAAATGCAGAGCACAGATATTTTAACAGATAGATGTTTGACCTGTGACCAGAGTTCTGGAAGGTCTACACTGGTAGCCTGAAAGACTTACAGAAAGAGTCCCTATATCCAGGGCAGGCTCATTTTCCATGAAACACTGCAAAATATTTGCTGCCCTACCCTAAAATATGAGTCTCTGTCTGGTTGTGGGCAGGAAGCCAATGATATGCCTGGGTGTCTCGGTATCAGTATATTCAGTATATGTGTTACAAAAGTAATTCCCAGAAGAAATGATTGATGTCTTTTGTACTACAGCAAGAAAATGGTCCAATATTGGAGGCAGAGATGATTTAAAGCCAGGATATACAGCTTCAGTATTAGTCATAAATTTATTTTTCAATATTCAGGTCAACGTATTAGCAAACAACAAAATGTGGCTCACACACCTCCAAGAACAGTTTTAATGAAGAATTTTATTCAGGCTTATTTCGTTACTTTTTTTCTTGGTAGCGTGAACTGTGAATTAAGTTGGATACAAAAGGTTTTCACTGCACTGAATTACCTGTTTCACCTTGAAAAGCCACACAAAATGAAGCTCTTAAAGCCTTTTGAAAATGACCTTTTTCCTCAGCAATGATTTATCTTTCCCCTCGAAAATCCCTTTTACAAAAGGGAGTATGATTAAAGGAAGCCAAGCAGCACAAACACTCGGTGAAGATCCTGCTTATCTGGGACTCACTTGACAATGTATGTTTTTGGGGTTGGGAATGCTGCAGGTTCAAGGGATAATTCTGCCTTTCAAGCACTTCAATTTATTTCATGCCTGAGCACTGTCATTGTACGCAGACAAGATGAAACGCATCGTTGTGTAAAGAAATTGAAATGAAATCCTACTTGACCCAGCAGGATGGGGCATTATGTTTGACTCAGTAGTGATTCCTGGAATAATATCTAATTCCAGGAGGAAAATTTCTTGATATGGCCACCTACTGTGAGTGTCTTTGTCCAGGGATCACAAGTTGTTCTGGGTGACTGGGCTCAGGACATGCCTAGAAGAAAGCAGCCAGCCTCCTGCTGGCATTTAGATCTCTTCATTTTCTGTATGCTGCCATTCAGTGGGAATGAGTGAATGAAGAGCAGGGGAAAGCTGAAGCACTTCCACAGGAAGACACACGCTCCAGCAGAAATGAGAGCTAAAAACCATTTGACCCAGGTTTCTCATGCAGGTTTCTTGAGGGAAAGGGGGAAATCTGAAATTAAGACTCATTGGTTTTTTTCCTTGACAGGCAAGTTTTTAATTTTTTTTGGTCACATAGGCCAGTCACCAGGATGTCATCCCCAATTGGGTCCCTGTGAAATGTTTACTTTGAAAGGCTGCACACTACCAGATTAAATAAAATGGGAACATTCTATGTCTCATAAGAGGGAATCGTGCAGACAGCTTTATTACTTCTGTCAGAGAACAAAGGTTTTTCTCAGCATGCAGGGGATTATTAGTCCTACAGCACATAAATGGAATGCATGGCATCAAACTTTAAATATGGCTAACAGAGGAGAGGGTGGGAGAATCCATAATTGATTTCTCTGCTACCACAGTATGAAGAATAAAATTATTCAGGTGATACCACCTAGCCAGCTTCACTGTTGTAATAGAATCCAATTTTGATGTAAAATTCCCTAATTTGCAGTAATATAATTGCTACAGAAATTGATAATTACCTCTCTCCCAGAGTGTCCATCTGTATAGTATCAAAATATCTTATATATATAGTTATTAGAAATAACTTTTATACTGTCTAGGAAAATAGGCTAATATTTCCTTCTCTGCACTATTGTTTAAGACTCCTGAGAAGCTCACTAGAAGGCACAGCATTTATTTATTGAATTGGCTAAATGATTCTTCCTTGCAAACACATCCTTACACAGATGTTCCTTTTTTCTTTTTTTCCTCCACTGTTCCTCCTCCCCCCTATTTTTTTTTTTTTTAGTCCTATTCTCTTTCAATGATAGTTTTCAATAGGAAAATCTTGTCCTCACTCCCTTTCTTTTACCATTTTTCCTACATTTAACTGTTAGTGTTTCTTACCTTTGCCAGTTGGAGCTAGGGTCAAATTTTTTTGTTGTTGTTCTTCTAGTCTGAGATGCCATTTTTGCTTCACTGGCAGCTTTAGACAGTGAAGCTAAGCAGACTAATTGCACAAATGCTATGTAACCCATGGCAGTGAGTTTCTGAATATCATGGAAATCATAGAAGTTCATATTTATAGAAAAGAAAAAGGAATCATAACCTGCACAATACATGTACATGGTAAAAGAACAGCAAAGGTGTGGATGATGCGCTGTCCAGCAGCATCCTTCCTTCTTTCACTATAGAATTTAAAGCAGCTCATGATTAAAAAAAAACAAAAAAAAAACCAAAACCAAAACCAAAACCTAAACAAAACCATTTGCAATTAAAAGCTAGAAAATAGCTGTGACAATTCTTTACTTCCTTTTCATATTGAGTTCTGCTTTCTGTAAAATCCTTACACCAAAACTGATGGGAGTACCTAAACAGGCTTCTGAATTTACCCTTTGATATTTCAACTACACACAGTGCAGTTAGGAAGAAGCAAAAAGCTTGTCTTTCCTGTAGTGTTTTTTTCAGCTTTTGTGCATCTCCCTTATCCATGCAGTATTAGTGCTCATATTCTCAGGCTTTGTGTTACAGTGCTTGATTTTTGCAGAAACATGAGAATTTAGGGACCCAAAATGTAATATGGAAGGGGATAGGCTTAAAATTATTATTTTTTTAAATGCCAAGAACAGTTTAGAGCTGTGAATGCTTTAGGCTATAAAGTGATTCTAGTGCCTGTAATGAAAAGAATTTGTCAGACTAAGGCATGTCAATTTACATTGAAAGAAAAGGAGTCTCACTCTCAGGCACAACATCCGACATTTAGGATCAAATTCTGTTCCCATTCACATCAGTAGGAGTTTTTGCCATCAGCTTGGTCATCAGTAGAAGCCAAATCCTTCAGGCCATATTTTCAGCACCAGCTTGCTTGGATTTATAGCACAGTTTGGCACTGGCAATTAATTGTATCTCGATTATGTGCATCTGCAATTAATTATGAGTGCGATAAAATAAGCCAGGTTATAAAAATTCTTCAAAGCCAGGTTTCAGTGGGCTACTAAAATATGACTAGCCGTAAGAACAGGCATTTCTTGTCGCCTAAGTGACAAGTTTCTATTTGACCCATCAGAATCCAAATAATGCTGTATATGTGACACTGTAAATGTTTTAAATTCCAGAGGAATAATCCCTGGAAATTATGATTTGTCAACTGAAAAAAAAAAATCAGCTTTGTTATTTAATCCCACTGATACTTAATATGGCACATATAGCACCAGTGTTTTCTAGGTGATTGTTAAGATTTTTACAGTCTCAAAAGGAACACAATTTTTAATAGTGTTAAGGGGTCTGTGGAACAAATTATGTAAATGATGAATTGTATCATAGAATCATTTATATTGGAAAAGACTTTAAGAATATCAAGTCCAACTGTTAACCTAGCACAGACAAGTCCATCACTAAAACACCTCACTAAGCACCACATCTACACACCTTTTAGATACCTCCAGGGTTGAGGACTCCACCACTTCCCTGGGCAGCCTGTTCCAGTGCTTGACAACCCTTCTGTGAAGAATGTTTTCCTAATGTCCAGTCTAATCCTCCCTTGGTGCAACCTGAGACCTTTTCCTCTTGTCCTATTGCCTGTAACTTGTGAGAACAGATCAGCCTTCACCTCTCTACAACCTCCTTTCAGGTAGTTGTATAGAGAGCCACAAGGTCTTCCCTCAGCCTTTTTTTCTTCACCTCCCTCAGCTGTTCCTCATAAGACTTGTTCTCCACCTTTCATCAGCTTCACTGCTGTTTAGGTGTACACCAGCACTTCAATGTCTTTCTTGTAGCAAGTGGCTCTTCTGCTGACTGCATGTCCCAGTAGGAAGGACTCCGTTATCAATAAAAAAATACCCAGGCCAGACCTTTCCATCCCATTCTAAAGTCTACAGGAAGGTTATGAAGTGGCTAACAACCAGACGAATAAATAGATCAATGCACTCACTCACAGCATATGATGAATCAATGGAGTAAGTTGAGTCAGAAGCCAGGCCATGGAAAAAGGAATCAGACAGGCCATCAGTCCAATTCCAATCACATAACATTTGCCAAGCATTGGTACATACATAAACCTCTTTCTGTCGTAGTTGTGATGTTGTCCTATCACCTCCTGGAACTCTACTTGTAGTGGACCATCAAAGAACCCCTCCTATAACTGGAAACCCTAAATACTACATTCATTGCCAGCAGAGTCATTCTTTATACTTTCAACTTTAAAAGCAGGACACCTGGTGATGATTTCCCAATTGGTTTTCACCCAAGGTTGGACAGACCTTGAGAGAAAACCAAGAGGAAGGAAGGTCTTTCCTGCCTGGTGGTGGACATCATCCACATGTCAACTCTGTTTTAGGGTTTGGGGTTTAGAACCCATCACTTCAGGGACCTAAATCAGAACACGATATTCAAGTTCCAGTATCACCAGTGCTGAGTACAGAATGGGGCAATCACTTTCCTAGTCCCGCTGGCCACATTATTTCTGATACAAGCCAGGATGCTGTTGGCCTTCTTGGCCACCTGGGCACACTGCTGACTCGTATTCAGCCAGCTGTCAAGCAGTACCTAATGGTATCTAATATGACAATTAGTATAAATAGAGAGTATTGCATGGTAAGTAAAGTGTTGTGCAATCTTTCCTGTGATTGTATATTTGCAACAGCTTCATATACCCATTGTTCTTCCACCGAATTTTGGATAGTATCCTATAGTCAAAGTGATTTAACTCTAATATTATAATTTGGTTCATATCTACTACTTCATGCATCTAAGTACCTTGAAGAAACTAGATAATTGCAAAGAAGTTGGAAAAAAATTCCATCTCTTGTCACATCTAGAATTTCTATCCATTTTCTGTTTGACTGTATAAACAGAAGATTCTAAACACTGAGCCTGAAATTAGAGAACTGATACAAAAATAAGACATCAGTTCATGCCTAGCCAAGTGGATGAGAAAGGAGAAAGCTATCCATGAGCAGGAAAATTGAGGGGAGCTGAGATGAGTTGCAATGTCATGAATTATTCTTTATGCATGAGTATACATGTAGGGAGAACTTACTCTTTCACTGACAGCGGTGACAATGGACAATATTTAAACAAGAATCAGAAACAGCAAAGCTAACAGAGGAGGATGGAGCTGGAATTGGAAGTCCATTTCACATTGAAATGAACAGTATTAAACAGACTGAGTTTGTAGCTCTAGACCCCGCCTCCCACAAACATGGACTGAAGCTTTGCTTTGGACCTTTCTCTAACAAACAACCTCAGTAAATCATTATCCAGTTTAAAGTCCTAGTAGCAATGCATGAGAGGAAGGATGTTTATCACACACACACTGTTGGCACAGGGTGCTAGAAAATGCTTTTGATTTTTCAGCCATGGAAAGAGTATTCTGCATGATACCTTATGAAGTTAGTTATATTTGACTAAGTTGCACCAATAAGCAAGAGTTTGCTTTTTCTTAACTAAAATTCACTTAGGAGGAAGAGTTACTCTCTGTGAAGTGGTTATCCTGAGAAAGTGTTCCATGTAGTTTTGTGGTAACCTCATATTTCACAGCTCTTATGCATATAAAACAAGTTACAGTTAAAACAACTACTTGAATCACAAATTTCCCCTCTAGCAATAAGCTTTCAGTCTCAGACATCAGTACTGGCACAGGGACATCTATCAATAAACAGATTTTGTCTGCTTTAGCCAAGATCTTCTGTGACACACTGGCAGGTATTAGTGTATTTCTTTTTCCTGTGAAAAGTAGAGTGAAGAATTCATATCCCTTAAGCAATAGGGGTGCTTGAATTTAAAAGATTCAGAAGTTTGGTTCGCCTAAGCATCCAAAATTCAGGTATGAATCTAATCTGAAAGTTCAAAATTCCCTTGCAGGGAAATGTTCTACAATGTTCTACCTGTTGTTAGAACCCAGTCCAGAGAGCTTGAGAAACCAGTTGCCGTCTGATGTTCACTAGCACTTATTGGCACTTTATATGATCAGTCACCTAGATGTAATGTTTCCAGGGGAGTAAACAAAGATTATGCTTTGATTTTCGCTATACATCTCTATGTATATCTTTGGTGTTATAAGAAGATAATTAATAAATACTTCCGAGATCTTCCCAGGTGCATCAAATACTTCAAATTAGAGAGTGTGACTCAGACACCCCAGAGTGCTTCAGATTTGAACAATTCCAGGGCCTCAGAGATATGCCATGTGCTTTGAAGCAAGATTAAAGAAGAAATTCTTAAAGCACCAGGAAATTTGAAAGGCACTGCTGCAAAACCCAGCAGAAATGCTCACAGACCTGCTTCAGTATGGAAGTATGTACTTGGTGTCAGGTACAGAGGTGCAGGGGGCAAGAAAAAAATTGTCAGTTCAGAGTACAGCTGAGCAACTGTAACACTGAAAATCTCAGCTGTGAAAGGGAGATGAACCCAGGGGACTTTCCCTCACAGTTTTCTTGAATGTGGCTGCTGCTGTTCCCCATTTCCAGCTCAGTAGTGGGTCTCAGTGCATATTCAAAAGATGCAAATACACATGCATGTAATAGAAACATGTCAGGCCACACAGATCAACACAAATAGGAGAGCAAGGCCTTTACTGACAGACACATTAACATTAGCAACACTCGCAAATGTGACCAACACAGATGGGCCTATCCTGCTGCTCTTGTATGGTTGATCTGGCAAGTTCAACAGCTGGAACACGCATAGGCCCTCTTTCTCATGTTTCATAGGTGCAGGTCCCTCAGACCCTAGACCAGAACTTGAAAGATCATTGTGCATGACCCATGTCCAGATCCTCAGCCTTTTTTATCCATTTTCCTACTCTGATCTTGAGCCCTTCCAGATTCTGGTCTCTGTTTTCCAACTCACCAGCTAGTCCAGCATAAAGTGCACATGTTACGAAACTGCACATGTATACACACAGAGCATCATACGGGAAATAGAGTTTAGTAAGAGGATAGGACATATTGCAACAATCAGATGTTGGTTTTGACCAGAGAATTACACTAAGGCACTATTTAGACATGACTGGCACATTTTGTCCTCCCTATTTTCCTGCACTTGTTCCTGCATAATCCACCTTTATCTCTCTCTTCTTGCACCTGTGCTCCTCTTTCTAACATTTCTTAATACATTTAGGATGTTTTGTACATCTCCAAAATCCCCTTACAGCATCCTATTATAAGTTATTTTTCTCATAAGATCAATGATGATCTCACTTTCCCATCTTGTAATCACATTGTTCTTACTGAAGATCTTTGAGGTAGTGCTTGAGTGCTTCCTCCCATAACCCAACATTTTCAGTGGCCCAAGAGATCTAGAAGTTCCCATCTTTACTGGTTTCTCATTCCTATGCCACTTCTTGTGATTTAAATGTGTGTTCTTGTACAGAGGAGAGAAGAAACTTTTATGTCCGTACATCCACCCCAAGGGATCTGAATAAACAGCCTAAATTTGTCCTATTTGTCAAATTTCCTTTTTGCTAAGATAGAAGACTTTCCCAGGGAGGCCAAAAGCTTTTACTTTTGCTTCTGATAAATAGGCTGAGTTCTGCCCCCTTCTTCAACAAAACAGTCAAAGTCCTGTCCTGCATTGTCCTGAAGTCAAGTCCTGCATTGTGTCTAAACAGCAGTGTCAAAACTCAAAATAGAAATCCACCCCCAAAATAATTGTTTTCTCTAAGATATTCCCATTTTTTGTTTCATCTGTTTAATAAAAGTTTTCATTATTTGACCTGCCTTTACATTCCAATTAAATTTAGTTTGGTTATCATGACTCAAAAGGAATCAGGATGACAACTATTGTACCTAATTTTTAAATAACTAAACTAAATAACCCTATATTAATGTATAGCATACTAAAAATGTTCACTTTTTTGTTTGTTTTGCACATCTTCACTGAGCAATTATGCTTCTTCCTATTCACTTCATTAAAATTTCCCTGAATTTACAGACAAAAGTTGAAGAATATGTTTGCAGTTTTAACTTTTAGTGGTTTTCGCATACTTTCTGTACAAGAAAATTATAGTGGGAGGGCAAATAGGAACTTGCATTTAGTAATTATCACACACACACCCCTTATTATAATTAGCTGTTCTCAGCTACCGCTGATATGTGCAGGTAGTGTACAGCAGAAGGATGTCAACTGCAGCTTGAAAATTAGTGGATTGAGAGGTTTTCAAGATGACTCTCCAAAAGGATTGCACTAAGAAATAGTCCTTGAGAGTTCATAATTCAAAAACTTATAATCATTTGCACCATTATCCTTGAAGTCAGAAAAGTCTACCGTTTGAATTTTCTTGGTATTTTTTTTCCTAAAATTGGTTTTAAAAATTATGGTCTGTTTATTCTTACAATCTACTGATGGAATAAAATATGCAATAATATTTTTATTTACCTGCACCAGAATTGTTATACTCCCTTGAATTTTCAAGACGTGCTTTTCTCTCCAATGGTTTATGGATGTTTTTTAAGCATTCAGGTGGATTGATAGACAATGAAATAACTGTTCACTAATTTAAGATTTATTTGAAAAGGACCTTTTATGATCATTTAGTCCAGTCCTCAACTCAAAGCAGAGTAAATTACAGTAGGTTGCTCTGGACCACATCTAACAGAGTTTGGAACTCTTCAAGGATGAAAATTCCACAACTCCTCTGGGCAGTTTGGTATAGAGATTAAATACCTTCATAAGAAAAAAAGTTTTCTCGTGTCCGGTCAGAGTACTGTTGTTCCAGTTTCTCTCCATTGCCTCTTATCCTGTCACTGTGAATCACTATAGGTGATCCTGCCCCTCTTCTCTGCCCTGGTGAGACCTCACCTGGAGTACTGTGTCCAGCTCTGGAGCCCTCAGCACAGGAGGGACATGGATTTGTTGGAGCAGGTTCAGAGAAGGGCCACAAAAATGATCAGAGGGCTGGAGCACCTCTCCTATGAGGACAGGCTGAGAGATCTGGGCTTGTTCAACCTGGAGAAAAGTATCCAGGAAGACCTTATGGTAGTCTTCCAGAGGGGTTTGTTCCATAATCTTTTGAGGCACTGAAATGAGACTGACATGCCAGAAGGTCCTCAAAATGGTCTATGTTGCCTTTATTGAAGATGATTGCAATATTTGCCTTTTCCACCCACATTTGCATCATTTGGAAGTCCCATCAAGCATCAATCTAGATATAAATAGGCATGGAGAACTATTTTCATCAATCTATTTGGAAGTTTACTGGCCTACTTTTTGCTGTGTGAAAAGTGTGAAATTTCTTTCTAATATAGGATCACAGAATCATAGAATGGTTTGGGTTGGAAAGGACCTTAAAGATCATCTAATTCCAATCCACCTGCCATGGGCAGGTAATACCTTCCACTAGATCAAGTTGCCCAAATCCTCATCCAACTTGAACTTGTACAACATGTGATCCTGTAGGTTCTTCTGGCAACAGACTCTACAGATAAAACTCATCTAACCTTTAGGTACCTGAAGTACACACTTCTAAACCTGAGCTAGTACAGTATAGAGTTTTTACATTGAAAATCTGTTTTTTTTCAGTTGGTGGGAAGACACAAGCACTTTTAGTGTATAACTCTTTATACAGCTGAAATTTTTTAGGCTAGAAAATGTATGAGAATGTAATTTCCTGATGAAAATCAAGATAAAATAAGCTATGAAGAATATATTGTCAAGTTTCATTTTGATCACCACACAAATATCAACTTTTCCAGCTTTATGGAAATTATTAGGACATACAGACATAGTGACAACAGGTATACAAGATGTCACTTCCAAATGTCTGGTACCTCTCTGATGAATAACAAGTTATGTTCTCTATACCAGCTTATTAGAGGATTTTTGGAGATCCTAGTGTACCTGTTCACTCTAGCTTACCAGAGTTGCTGCTATGAACATATGGGTGGCTTATAATAACTAAGATATATTTATATGTATATATACATGTATGCCTGTATGTACATATACTTATACACGTCATGTTACAGGTGTGAGCCAGATGTTTGCCTCCCAGAGCTCACACTGAGCAGTTTTGGAAAGTCAAAAGTGTGTCTGAGAATCCTGTCTCAGAGGCCCAGCTCAGGGGCTCACACCAAGATGTGCCTGCCTCACAGCCTCAGATAAGAACTTGCGCTGAGATGGTGTAAAAGTTAAACCTACTAGATTTATTGAAGTGACAAGATGTAATAGCTTCAGAATTCCTATTGACAAATGCACTAGCTGCAGAAGGATAGTTGAGCTCAGGTTAATAATTCTTGAGTACATCCGACATAGTCAGAGACACAAATCTATACACTAGGACCAACGCATATTAATAATGCTAGGAAAGGTACACCATATATTGACGTACACTTTTACCAAGGAGTCCCTGTCTTGGGTGGAGGAAGAGGAACGAAGCCCATTGACTGTATCTGCTAGACCTTTCAGTCTTCTCTGAGAGATGTATTCCCTTAATGATTTTTATATCCTAATTCTCTGTCCCTCCCTTCCAGGTGACATTTAGCATGATTTGGGTGGGAAGTTGAGTAACACAGTCATATATGACTAGTATGTACTCCTTTAGACTCATTAGCATACTTAGGGACATGATTTTTAATATTAATGTTGTCATTAATTAGGCAAAGGTCTTCACCTGGACAGTCTGGCCTTCAAAATTTATGTCAGAGGTGTTTGATTCTATTGGTTTAGCAGAAACATGACCATATTATCTTCACAAGACTCCTTCCTTCAGCCATTTGTCAGGCTCGCTCATCAGATCACACCTCCAGAGACAGCACAAGAGTGTCATATTTGTAAACATCTGAACCTTTCTCATGAAGTGCACTAAATTGGTCTGTTTTCTGTCTCATGGCAAGCTCGGCTGTAATCCCAAAATGTATATATGGCGGTATTTTCATCAAGTGCTAACTGATAATCCAAAGCAAGATACCAGTTAATGTAGTGATAAAAATCACCTTTGGTAGACTAAAAGAAAGACGTGAGAGACTTTAACTGATGTGTGATGTGTTTTTTGTTTTGGTTTGGTTTTTTTTTTTTTTTCTGTTTGATAGATAAACAGACCTTTGTTAAGTGAAAATTTATACAGTATTTATATATATCTGTACATAACACAGTATACTTACCCAGAGAAAATATTTTAAGAAGAAAGCACTTGTAACCTAGGGGAAAGGGTTTAAGAAAAATAATTATCAGCAAATCAAGACAAAATATTTTTTGTCCATTCAATTCACAATTCAGATTAAAACTAAAAGACACAAAGAAATCATGCAATAATGATAGATTTAGAATTTTGGTATACTATTATTTGGAGAACTAAAACTGATTTTTAAAGACAAATTAGATTTTTTTTTTTAAGGTCTCATTCTGTGAAATGGGTGACAGAATAGGAACTTGACTGAATATGAGTGCAAATGAAAAAAAAAAAAAGAAGCCCTGTATGTCAGGCAAGAAACTAAACAGGAGAGGAACACCTGAAAAGTACCACTAACCATGCCAAAAGTTAAACAGAAGGGCTACAGCAGCAGCTGAGGAACCTCATGCAGTGTAAGACAGGAATTGAAGCTTCCCTGCAGCAAACGCTGGAATATTATTTGCAGAGCAGACTGCATCTTTCCAGCAGGATATTAACTAATTGCTTCTGACAGAAAATTCACTAGGCTAGACAGCACAAACAAGGCTTGTGGAGCCCTAACATTTTCTAGGGACCAAAGCTGCCTAAATTTTGATAGTATAAGCCTAAAGTATTTTTCATAACAACTTAAATCATATGGAACAACCTTTTTCAGTTTGAAGAGCCCTAAAATGTTTCCAAAGTAAACTTAAACCCCTTCATAAGTTTTGCAATTGGGGGTTTCTATGTGGATATACATACATACATATATATATATATATATATATATATGTGCACGGTGTATTAGCATCTGTTAACAGCCAAATACCTACCCACTGACGACTTCTCAGCGGGACAGGGGGAGATAAGAGGATGAGAAAGCTGGTGTATAAAGACAGGGAGATTGCTTACCAATTACTGTTGCAAAAAAAGACTTGATTTGAGGAAAACTAATTTTATTGGCAATTTGAAACAGAAAGACAAAAAATAAAAATAAAAAAAAAAAAACAAAACCTGTCCTCTCCCTTTTTCTGTGATTAACTTCAGTCCTTCACTGCAGACTCCTCTACGTGATCCTCCAAGGGAGTGAGGGGTTATAGTTAATACACAGTGGTTCCTCACTGCTGCCCCTTCCTTCTCATACTTTTCCTCTGCTCCAGCATAGGTCCTCCACAGGCTGCAGGAAATATTTGCTCCAATATAGAAGTTATCCTCTTCCTCTTTGCAGACAAACAATGAATCATCAGATAGTTGCATTCTTTTCAGTTCAATAAACTGTATGAATGCATATTTACACTGCTTAGGTTCAGTGAAGCCTGATGTAGAAGCATCTGATTTATCTCCACTTAGTGCCAACCCAAAATGAAGAGTTCTAACCCATACTGACCCAAGCTGATATATCCACACAGATCAATACAACACTTATTGAAGGTGTAGATTTGGCTTGAAAGGTTATCTGCCTTAACCTTATCAACTAGACACCAAAAACTGTAAAATTGTAAAATATTTTAAATGTCTTGTTCTTAATTTTGCTGTCTTGGGAGTAGTGGTGTGCAGATACAATATAATGTTTTCTTTACTTGGGTACAAGGTTTAACATTACATAGTGGTTTATCTCTGTGCAACATGCTATCTTCATTCCAGACCACACTTCATTTTCTAGAGGAACCTGGGTAGACCTAACTACTTTTACTGTCTGGTAGCTCAAGAATCTTGAACTCTTGTCTTCACAGTAAGCATGTCAGTCGGTATTTTAAATGCTGCACAGAAAGGTGCAGTTATGCTTATTGCAATAAAGGCTGTGTTAATAATAATATATTCAAATTAGACACACTCAGAACCAATCATCTTTCCATTGCTAGATGTCTGCATTACATTTCTAGGTGAGAAATAACAGATAAAAAAATATGTAATCTGAGGATTAAGATGAAAATATCCAAAAGGATCAACCCTACCTACTGAAAACCACCTCAAATTCTTTGCTGTACTGACACAATTGAAATGTGATTTAGTAAAAGTGAGAAGGGTCTGATGGCACTAATTTTCTTTGGGGGCTTTTAGAATCAATCCCCACCTGTACTGAATTAGGCCAAATCTATAGACATTGAGGACACACTGCACATTTCATTTTCCCAAATGCATTTAAAATTAGGTTACCAAGAGGAAAGGGAGATTTGAATTTTCAAATAGTGTGACTCACTGCTGAAGGATTGTATTAAATTCTAATTATTCACTTGTCATGTTATGATTTTTTTTTTTTAATAGATAAGAGCACTAAGAACACCTAAACAGCACTTTAAAGCATTTATATAAAACAGAAAGAATAAATTAGATACATCAAGACTTTCAGTAACTTGGTATAGAAGCATACTATGAAAAAGCAAATGATGATGGGTAGAGACTTTTAGGAATAGTGAGGAGAGAAACCAAACCAAACCAAACCAAACCAAACCAAAAACCAAAGCAAAACATAATCCAGCCTAGCAGTCATAGACAGGAAAATTCTTATAGTTTTCCAAGTAATTAACACTGAAGTCTCCCTGTTGTCTCTGTAGTGAAATAGTGTCTCTGGTTTTGCAGCAGAAGTATGTGATGTGCACTCAAAAAACTACTTAGCTGTTGATTTCTAATTTTATGACTTGTCAATTTCAGTTTTTGGCAAAAAATAGTCCATAAACAAGGCAGTGGAGTAGAGTGAACATTAAAAGCATTAAATAATCTGGAGGTGGGTCTGTGGACAAACAGTCCTGAGTGAAGGCAGAGATATGTGGTCCAGGCAGGAAGAGCATCTCTTTGTAAACCTGTGAGGAAAAATGTGTTAATAAATACATTTGCAGATCTGGCTATAGGTAGCTCCTGCAAGGAGGAAAGTGAACCTGGGAGAGAGATGAGCAAACGGATGATGGGTGCTGCCCTGGCAGTATAGAAGAGGGCATATTCTACTGAGCATTTTGTGTTCCTTTGTATTCCTGTGGCCTTTCTGTTCCAAAATATAATGGGTTATCTGAGATGATGTCAATGAACTTTTGTAGGTTTTACTTTCAGCAATTCATCCCAATAATGTGGAACACAGAAGTTAGAAAGTTAGGGTTTTTTGTCTTCCTAACAGATGAATTCTGTTTCCAGTCAATTTAGTTTCAGAAAAAAAAGAAATTCATAGTTTTGAACCAGGGTGAATTTCATACATGCTAAGAAACTCTCTATTTTTATTTGAGAAACATTGTTTATTTGTTTCTTATTTACAGAACTGTCTCTAGCAGGAAGCAAAATATCCAGTTATGTTGTTATTTGCTGCTTTGAATTTCTTAAAGTTTCTGGAATTGCATTAGTTTGGTGATGCTTCATGCATGCATATGGTACATTGCTGAGCTACAGCTGGGCACACAACAATGTGTTATAAAGTGAACCAGAATTTCAGTGGGTGTTGCACTTTGTCACTAACTCAAAGATTACTTTTTAAAGGAGATGTCTTACAGCTTTATTCACTGTAGACAGCTGGAAGTTTCACATTTGCCAAAGCCAAACAATAAACCCTTAATTCAGCCAATCCTGAACTGTTTGTTTAAATAAATATTTAATAAAATTAAAAAAAAAAAAAGAGCATAGAATCAAATAGAAATTAATTATTTTCACATACTGTCTATATCTTTGTGCAGAGGCTCAGGAGCATATTGTGCAAGGAAATACAGAAATAGAAAGGAGGATTCTGACGCTGCATTGCACAGCTGAACTCAACATTTTGGATTTAGAGGGTAAGTTTGACATAGCTGTAAATGTAAAACATGTAAAATGCAACCAACTAATGTTAAATTAAATAAAAATAAAATTAAAAAAAAATCAATCTGAATTCTGCAATACCACAGGAATCCATTATAACACAATCAGTTTGTCAGTGCTTGTATGGCCCTGAGCATCAGACAAGACTGCCATTTTTTTTAATTAAAAAAATAGCTCTGTTTATTAGGACTGTGGTTTCTGATACATATAAGATTTATTTCTTCTGTGTTGCAAGTGCTTTAGCAACTGATGACAAAGATATACAATCCCACCTCTCAGACACTAGCCACTAGTCTTCTTACTGTACAACTAAAGGGTCTCTTGCCTGACGCTACTAGCAGAGCTACATTATGAAAGACAGATGAAATGCCATGGGGAAAACACAGTCCCCACCTTTCTCATTCTCCCCACTGTGGAGCTGGCACTTCTCAGTGCAGGTGTTGCCTTTATGGCGTGGCTACTAAACACAAGGATGCAGAAGTCAATCATCAAGACAGATTTCCTGCCAAGCAAGAGAGCAGTGTATGTAACCAGCACACCAAAAATGATATGTGACCGTGGAGTTTATAAAGAGATGAATTTAACATAAATCTGACCCAAGGCACCATAGCAAAATTTAACTAGGCATTCAGATCCAAACTGTGCAAATAACATCCCTCTGGAGTCACAGGTGTGGAAATTGCATGCCATTTCTGCACTATGGGAAACAATTGGATTATTATAGTATAGCACTGTGCATATCAACTGCTATTTGTTTTATTCTCTTATTTGAACTAGGGGTACGGTTATGAAAGTCCTGCAGTTCAGCAGAGGGAATTAGAGCTTTTTTTTTTAAATCACATTATTCGAGTCATTGTACAACTAGTGCAAGAGATTAGATATATTTTATTTGGAACGTTCTTCTGAGGAAAAGAAAAAGAAAAAAAAAAGGGGAGAATGCAACTTCATATGCCCATTTGGCAGAGAAGAGAATGCATCTCATCCCATCTCCTGTGTCTCCCTAGGATATATTCTGATCACTAAACTTTTCATTATATATGCATATGCTTTATTTGGAAAAGATGAACAAAGGAATGCCTAGCAGGGCATATGTGCAAGAGAGAACATTTAACTGCTTATACCTTTAAATAAGCATTTCCTGAACCAGACATTTCATGGTTTAGAGATTTTTGCTAAGAGAAATCAACAAGCAAAAATGAATGAAATTGAGCAACTACAGAGATTATGTGATACCAAAGCTGATCAGTTGACTAAACAACCAAATTCGGATGATAATGTGTTTTGAAGATCTACATGTTTCATTACCTATATGACTCATTTGATAGAATATATCAAATATGTTATGACAGAAGCTGGTGAAGGGTCTAGAGCATAAATCTTAAAAGAAGTGGCCAAGGGAGCTGGGGTTGTTTAGCCTGGAGAAAAGAAGGCTGAAGGGAGACCTTATGGCTCCCTACAACTACTGAAAGGACTACTCTTCTCCCAAGTAACAAGTGAGAGGAAAGGAGGAAATAGCCTCAGGTTTTGCTACGGGAAGCTTAGATGGGATATTAGGAAAAATTTCTTCACCAGGTGGGCTGCCAAGCATTGGAACAGGCTGCCCAGGGAAGTGGTGGACACATCATACCTGGGGGTATTTAAAAGGCATGTAGATGTGGTGTTTAGTGAGCTCGTTTAGTTGTAGGATTGGCAGTGTTAGGTTAATGGTTGGGTTCAATGATCATAAAGGTCTTTTCTAATCCAAACAATTCTACAATTCCATGAATATGAAACAAATGCACCAGAGAATAGGGAACTATCAGGGCTTCATACCATTGCTCCTTTGACCAGTGCCAGCACTGAATGGATCTGAGCAGGAGCATGCCTTATATATTTTTTGTGGAAGTACTCTGTAGCAGTAAGGCAAAACACTGAAAGAGCAGCCTTTCCAGATGGCATTTGATGTTGAGCCCCAGATATCTCTTTGTGAATTGTAACTACTCTCTTCCAGTTCCATTTCTTGTAGGGTGGAGGTGGAGTGTTAGGGCTTTTGAAAAAATGTTTGCTTTGAAGACTTCAAAGATGTTTTTTCTAGTGTTGCAAAGGATGCAGGCTGCTGTGCCCTTTTGTGGCTTCTAATGAGAAATATGAAATGAAGCTTGTAACGCTAAGGAGTTTTTAATAAAAATCCATGGACAGGTTAAAGCATTAGAGGTTAGAGCTTTAAAGGAGTGACAGGTCTTTCTGTTGACTTTAGCAATTTACTAGTATAATCCCCTAAGAATTACTAATCGGAAAGTACCAATGGCTGTCAGCATTCTTACGGAGACAATCCCCATACAGAGAACAATGAAGTTACCACAATAATAAAAAAAAAGCTTCCTAGTTTATCACAGGTTTTTTGTGTTTCATCTGGAAGGTAGTCAGTGGTGAAACTCTTACTAAGTTGTGTAATGTATTTTCTTAAAAAATACTACTTAATGTTACACATTGAAAAATCAGACACAAGTTACATTGTGCTTTTCTAATGCTGTACAGATTTAAAATTAAGTGCCAAGAAATGCCATGAAGTGCCATGTCTCACCCATGGGAACCAGACATACCAGGATAATAGTGATAATCAGGAAAAATAAAATTTAAAAAAAGTTCAGAGGACATTTGAGCAACACGTAACTTTGCAGGCATGAGATAGATCATGCTAGGCAATGGCAGAGAAATTTTCTATCAAGTTTCTATTGGCTCTGATGGGTGCATAAAGTGAAGAAAACAACTCCCTTTTCCAATAAAAATACCCATGCATCTCTGAAGTAGCATAGAGTCAAAGTTTATATAACTCAATCCTAGGTTACAGTCTTAAACATACCAGTCCAGCAATTGTCTGATTTGTTTCTACTTGATAGTTTACCTTAATCTTTCATAAGTGACATGGTGTTTTATTTGTAGATCTCAGTTATAACAAAGATGAGCAATGGAGCATGTATTGCTAGATCAAGATACCTGACAGTCTTTCCTCTTTGTTATCCAAGAGGTTTGATATAGTGGTTGTACACAAAATGCTTTGAATGTTCCCCCAAGCGGTTAAGCTCAGCATAGAACATAGTGACAAACAATTCTTTATTTTAAAGCTAAAGACCAGAGTAACCTTTCCAGCCTCTTTAAAAGAGTCTGGAGAAAATTTTGCCTCAGACCAAGAGGCTACAAAGCCAGGATACTCTCACCAGGAGTTCTGAAACACTAAAAAGGAGGATATTTTGAAGGGCTATTTTTAATTCCTCCTGCTAAAGTCGTGTTACTGGACAGAAATAAATTCAACAATGAGATAGTGGAGGGAGAAAGCATGAGTCTCTTCAGATGGAGTTAAACAATTTTCTCTTTATCCTCTCCTGGACATTTCTGTATGTTTTCTAGAGACATTTTTGTGAAGATGAGGGGGACAGTCCTAAGAGTAAGGACCTGTGATCTCTTTACTCTCATGGTAAAGACCTGCTCAAGAATTAAGAGGATCAGCTGTTCTCTGAGTTTTGGGGCAACCAATCTTGAATTCTCTTCCATACTCCACCTAGACATCAAGAAGGGTTTGCAAGTCCTGCACTAGCTTCCATTCCACTTTCCTTATGCCACTCTCTGGTAAGAGAGATATGGATTTTAATTTATTCAGACGGAAAAGGGTTGTGAATCCCCATTCTTGGAATAACTGAGTATTGGCTAGACTACTGTATAAAGAAAAGAGATTTTATTCAACACCTTTTGCATTGTAAAAACTTTGGTTGAAAACAAACAAGCAAACAAAACAGGAACCAGTTTCAAGGATGCTCCTTGAGCATAGTTGGGAAAGTTTTTTTTTTTGGACAGCTGTTGGTGGAAAAATAAATTTAAGACTCTCCAGCTCTAATTAAATATGTAACTGTTGGTAACCACATAAGAAGCATTGTGGAGCTGTTGTGAGACCCTTGACATGTTGAGTCAGACATCAAAGTGTTCACTGCTAAAATTGCCTAAGAGTTAAAGCTAAAAAGTCTTAAAAATTCTATGTTAAATCCAATTCCCAAATGGATGGAAACAGAAATGGAAATTCTGAAAAGCAAGTTCCCAACATGTCATAAATGAACCTGTCTTTGAATATCAGAGAGCTGAGTCCAGTTCAATGATGCCATATACAATCAAATTTTAAATAACAAGAAAACAGCTATAAGAATGTGGCAAATCAAGGTTTCTACCTAACCAACAATCTTTCAATTTATTGCTTAGCTATAGGGTAATGAAGTAACCACACTTTACACTTGAAGCTATTCTGCTTCCAATTTTCTACAATGCCACTGGCATTAATGTGTTGCATGGTTAAAGTGAGTAGCAAAAACAAATTAAAAGTTACTTTAAATAGAGGTTAAATACACAATTTATACATTACACATCTCTTGCTATGGCTTTTACACCCAGGTATGTCCAAGACTGCATTTCACTCAAAATTGATACCACTTTTACAGATGTGAACCAATTATCTGTTTTAAAAATTTTTTTGTAATAATGACTCAATATGATCATATTTTCTCTTAACTATCTACTGTTGTTGGTGGCTTAAGGAGTTGATTTCACTTTGAACCTTTTTGGGCTTTATGACATTTTTTCTGTGCTTGCCTTATAATTTGTTTAGCCCACTGGCATGAATAAGCAGGATTTTCCAATGCTGGAAGCATATGTACCAGCAGAGAGCTTGTTCTTGTCGCTAAAAGTCAAGAAATAAGGATGCCTATTCTCTGAAGGTTAGCAAGACTTTTCATTTAATTCTCTTCTGAAAAAGCAAAAAGGCCTCAGAGAAAAATACTATGATGCAAATGTTTGTCACAGAGTTGTGGTTCTTTGTTCCCTACAGGTACATCAACAGTAATGATGTAAGATCTTCAGATGTGTATTAAACATAGAATAGAATCATAGAATTGTTTAGGTTGGAAGGGACCTTAAAGATCATCTAATTAGAATTATAAATTCATTTTGGTTGGAAAAGATCTTTAAGATCACTGAGCCCAACCGTTAACCTAACACTGCCAAACCCACAATTAAACCACACTAATCACCACATCTACATGTCTTTTAAATACCTCTAGGGATGGTGTTTCAACACCTCAAACACATCTACGCTCCTTTCCAGCTCTGCATCATCTGAAACTAACTGAGGGTGCCCTTGATCCCCTCATTCAGATCACTGATAAAAATATTAAACAGAAATTACTCTAATATAGAGCCCTGGGGAACTCCACTTGTGACCGGACATCAACTGTATTTAACTCCACTCACCACCACTCTTTGGGCCCAGCCATCCAGACAGTTTTTCACCCAGTGAAAGATATAAACAGCCAGTTTCTCCAGTAGAATGTTATGGGGTAAAGCTGTCAAAGGCTTTAATAAAGTCCAGGTAGACAATAACCACAGCCTTTCCCTCCTCCAATGAAAAGGTCACCCTGCCACGGCAGGAGATCAGGATAGTCAAGCAGGGCCCGCCTTTCATAAAGCCATCTAACTGCCTTCCCAACTCCTTTGCTCTTTAGGACTACCTCCTAAAGGACTTTGCCAACCAGGTTCCTAAACAGGTCAAAGTCTGCCCTCTGGAAACCTAAGGTGGCAGTTCTGCTGATCACCCCTCCTTATTTCTCTGAGAATTGAGAACTCAATCATTTCATGATTGCTATGCCTCCAACCATCACATCACCTGTGAGTTCTCTGTTTACAAACAACATGTCCAGCAAGGGGTCTTTCCTAGTTTGCTCACTCACCAGCTGTGTGAGGAAGTTATCTTCCACACATTCCAGGAACCTCTCGAGCTATTTGATCTCTTTTGTATTATACCTCTTCATCCAGGTTGGGCAGTTTATAACAGACAGCCTTGTTGGCTTTCCTCCTGATTCCTGCCCATGAACACTCAACTCTTTTGTTACTATCACTAAACTCTAGACAATCAAGACACTCCCTAACATATAGCACTGCATCTCCTTCCCTGCCTATACCTTCTGAAGAGTTTATAGCTATTCAGTGCAGCACTCCAGTTGTGTGAATAATCCCACCATGTTTCCATAATGGCAACTATGTCATAGTTTTCTTGCTGCACGTGTCTCCTGGTTGGGCTGGGACAGGGTTGGTTTTCTCCCGAGGCCAGTGGGGAGCTGTGGGCAGGGAGCAGCCCGCACAGCAGGCTGACCCCATGCCCAGGCAGCGGGGCTGGGCTGGGCGTGTGGCTGGGTAGGCCAGGGGCAGGGGTGGGTTTCGGGCTGGGGGGTTCCCAGGCCAGGGGGTACAGCTGCAGTTTGTGCTGTCCAGAGCCCGTTCGGGGATCTGTTTCCTTTGTAAAATTTGTTATATGTTATCATACCCATTGTCACCGCTGCTGTTTGCTGTTCCTTCTGCAGTCCTGTAGTAAATTCTCCTTATCTCAGCACATGGGGGTTTGGATTTTTCTCCCTTTTCTCCCTCCCGTGCAGGGGTGGAGGGTGAGCGAGCGGCCACATGGTGCCTGGCTCCTGCCTGGGGCTGAACCACCGCAATACGTCTTCCAGCTCCTCCTGTTTGTTGTCCATGCTGCATGGATTGTTGCAGATTCACCTCAGTTAGGCTACTGATCCAGCCACCTTTTGTGGGAAGGGAGGCCCTAACACCTACATGATCATTCCCAGGGATTTCTGTGGCTTGTGATGCATTAACCCTTGCATCTTTGCTGCTGCATGGATCTCTATCTTCTTACTCCATGAGGATGGCAAGCTGAAGGACCTCACTAGCAGACCATCACTCAAATGTTGGTGTTCTGCCCCCCAGCTTATCTGTATCGACCCTAGTTTTGTTCCAATTCCTCTGCCATGGGCAAGTACACCTTCCACTAGACTGGGTTGCTCAAAGCCCCAGCTATACTTCCAGGGATAGGGACATCCACAACTTCTCTAGACAACCTGTTCAGGTGTCTTGACATCCTCAGGGTAAAGAGTTTCTTCTTATGTTTAATCTAAATCTATCCTCTTTCAGGCTGAAACCATTACCTCACATCCTATCACTATATTCCCTGACAAAAAGTCTCTCCACACTTTTCCTGTAGGTCTTCTTTAAGTACTAGAAGGTTGCTATAAGGTCTCCCTGAAGCCTTCTCTTCTCTAGGCTAAACAATCCCCACACTCTGCCTGTACTTCTAGTAGAGGTGGTCCACCCCCCTGACCATCTCCATGGCTGTCCTCTGGACTCAATGTAACAGGTCCATATGTTTCTTACACTGGGGGGCCCAGAGCTGGACACAGTACTTCAGGTGGAGTCTCACAAGAGCAGACTAGAGGGGGAGAACCACCTCCCTTGACCTGCTGGCCATGTTTTTTTTAATGCAGCCCAGGATACTGTTGGCTTTCTGGGCTGTGAGTGCACATTACTTGCTCATATTCAGTTTTGCATCCACCAATACCCTGAAGTCTTTTTTCACAGGGCTGCTCTCAATACGTTCATTGCCCATCTTTAATTTGTGATTGAGATTGCCTCAACCCAGGTTCAGGATCTTTCACCTGACCTTGTTGAATTTCATGAGGTTTGCATGGGCCTACCTCTCGAGCCTGTCATGGTGGCACTACATGACACCCCTTCCCTCCAGCATGTTGACCACATCACAAAGCTTGGTGTCACCCACAAAGTTGTTGAGGGTGCACTCAATCCCGCTGTCTGTGACATCAGCAAATATGTTAAATAGCACCAATCCTAAAACTGACCTCTGAAGAGTGCCACTTGTCGCTGGTCTCTGTTTGGACATTTAGCCATTGACCACAACTCTTTGAGCGTAACCACCCAGACAATTCATTATCCACTGAATGGTCCATCAGTCAAATCCATGTCTCTGCAATTTAGAGATGCAGGTCTCCCACTTCCTTCTAGAGAGTATATACATTTTCCTTAGTCTTCCTTTTATCACTGACATACCTAAGAAGCTTTTCTTGTTTTTGACATCCCTGGCCAGATTTAATTCTACCAGGGCTTTGGCTTTCCTAACCTGACCCCTGGTTGTTTAGACAGTTCTCTGTATTCTTTCCAGGCTACCTGTCTCGACTTCCACCCTCTATAGGCTTCATTTTTCTATTTGAGTTTGTCCAAGATCTCCTTGTTTACCCATGCTGGTCTCCTGGCAGTTTTGCCTGACTTCCTCCTTGTTAGGGTGCATTTCTCCTGAGACTGGCAGAGATAGCCCTTGAATATTAACCAGCTTTCTTGGGCCTCTTTGCCCTCCAGGGCTCTATCCTGTGGTACTCTATGAAGCAGATCCCTGAAGATGCCAAAGTCTGCTCTCCTGAAGGCCAGGGTATTAAAACTTGCTGTGCACCCTCCTCACTGCCCTGAGGATATTGAACGGCACCATTTCATGCTCACTGCAGGTAAGGCTGTCCTTGAGCTTCATATTTCCCACTAGCCCCTCTTTGTTGGTGACAATGAGGTCCAGCACAGCATCTCTCCTCATTGGCTCCTCTATCACTTGGAGAAAGAAGTTACCATCAATGCATTCCAGGAACCTCCTAGATTGTTGGTGCTCTGCTGTGTTGCCCCTTTAATAGATATCAAGGTAGTTGAAGTCCCCAACAAGGACCAGGGTTTGTGACTGTAAGGCTACTCCTATCTGTCTATAGAGGGCCTCATCCACTTGGTCTTCCTGGTTGGATGGTCTATATCAGACCTTTGCTATGATGGCACCTGTCCCTGTCCTTCCTTTAGTCCTGGTGCATAAGCTCTCAATTGGCTCCTCATCCATCCCCAGGCAGAGCTTGACTGTCTCCATCTGGTCTTTGACATACAGGGTGAGACCCCCTCCTTGTCTCCCCTGCCTGTCCTTCCTAAAGAGCCTGTATAACAATGGAGTTAGAGGAACTGGAGGAAGCCTCTACCATCCAAGGAATGAGTGCCATGAACTAAAGTCCCTAATGGGCAATCTAGAAAATAGAAGAAATCTAATTTGGGGAGAGCTTTAATTAAAATTTCTCCCACTGAGGAAAAAAGAAGCTTATCAGTCATCATCAATAAAATGCTGATAAAACCACATATGCAACACTGTCTCTGTTGCACCTGAACTCTTAATTCTCTGACATGCTTCCTATCATTGATTGCATATGATGCCTGTCAATAAGTGTGATATCCGTGACGTTTGCTAATGTGGAACTGTTGGATTCTTTACCCTGGAAGAAAAGTCTGAAATTATATAGGCAACCAAATGCACTTCAACAGCATGCTTTTGATGTCCACAAATCCTATGCCATCAGAGAAGCAAAGTTTGACAGTTTTTTTTTTTTGTCCTCCTCCAGCTGTGCCCCTACTAAGAACAGGATTTCTTGCCTATTCCTGGTCACTGAAAGCTGACAGCCTCTTCTCAAAGCATATGAGAGAAAAGAGAAATTATAAATTCAGGGTCTGTGGAGTGGATTTTGAGCAAAATTTGTCTGTTCAGTGCTGCTGTAGTGTACCTTAAAAACATTAGAAATTTGGAGGGAAGAAATTGAAAAGGAAAACATCAAACTACTTAATGACCAGTTTAGATTATCCAAATCTCTCTTCAGATTATGACAGCTTTTGCCCACTACTGGTGTGGTATAAATTAAAATGGCTGAACTAGAGAAGCAAGAACAGGATCCCTAGGCCTCATCTTTCCTAATTAAACAAGTTTTCTGTAGTAGAAATTGTATGGTTTTCAGCAACCTGAGATTCTACACAGAAGCTGATGTGGCAATAGGCCAGCGATATTCTGTGTTTAGGCTTCATCATAATAGCCTAAATAGTACATAAATGTTAGATTGTCAAGGATTTCTTACACTTCTCCTCATTGCGGATTATTATTTTCTAATGTAACTGAAAAAACTTCTTTGTATAACACTATAAGTATGGTAGCTGTTGTGTTAAGCTGCAAACTCCAATGCAGTTAAATCATAAGACACAAGAAATGTTACCAAAATTTCCTTCTTCAGCAATGTGTGAAGCAGCAGCTTGGAGTGTGAGCCATGCAGTATAGTTTCTGTATAGCTGGCTCACCCTGACCTCTCTTATCTATGATGTCTGACTGAGTTTGAGAAATCTTAATGCTAATAACCAGTTCATTCTTTGATCTTCATTCATGGTTGAATTCTATTGTTTTCTCTAAAGCGAAAGAAAACTTTTCCTTTTCCCAGAACACAGGAATAGATAAAATATTAATTCAGTGCCTGACATCCCTGCTCAACTGATGTGTATATCAGTTCACTGCAGTTAGAAAGGTATATGGTCTGGCAGCTTAAAGGTGCTTTCCTAGGGACCTTCAGGAACAGAGTGTGTTTTTCAATATCTGTTAGAAAGGTGAGCACTCAAATCTATAATTCATTTCACTTTTATCCATCAAATTTGGAACCACAGCTCTGTGATTATAATTTTCACCTAAATAAGAAAACCCATGAAAATTTAATAATTTAAATAACAAAATCTGTATTTTACATTACATCTTAACCCTAAATACTTAGTTCTAATAAAAAGCTTTATTTTCATGTGACAATCATGAACCCATAAATAATAATAATAGTAATAATAATTAAAAATGCTTACAAGTCTACTTCTACAAGTAGGTCCCAGGTTCAATGCCTCCTAATATTCCTTGAAAAGAGAGATTTTGGACAGTCATTTTCAAATCTTTACAACACAACATTTCTCTGTCTCCTTAAACTTCAATAAATAAGGAACAATGGTGTGCAACTCTCTTCCCATCCTTCAAACCGACTGAAAAAGTCTTTTGTGATCTTGTCTTTCCCTAAAATCAAAAAGAATAATACAAGTCTTATTTTTTTTTTTTTTTAAATTTTAAAACTGAAATCAATCAAACTATGAGAAAATATGCTGAATTGTAATTGTCACTTGTAACTTAATGTCTGCATAGGTAATGACCAGGATTTGTAAATTTTTCCTGCCCTGTGGGCAAGACATCCAACTTTTATAGTGACTAAACACTTAATTTACACCTTCAGGAAGTAAGAAGAAAAGGGGAGCTCAAGGAAGAGTTTGTACAGGAAAGCAGTAATGGCTTTTTATCTCTTCAGTGCATAATGTTAGGCCTGCAGCCGAGTCTCAGGGCATCAAGCAGTATCTGTTGCAGTAGCTTGTGTTGACTTCTCATCCCAGGAAGGAACACATACTCTCCAACCTTGCTGCTAATCTGATGTCTCTTCATGTGAGGTTGTGAGTTTACTTACCCACCCAGTGTAAGTTGGCTACTCTTCTTGATGTATTCCATTTGGGTAGAAACTTCATTATCCACTGAAGCTCCTGAACTGCATATCTCAAGAGAATGTAGTTTGGCATTCAGATCACAATTGAGCTGCTAAAGACTGCAGGTTATAAGGTGTAAGTAACACACAAGTTATCTGGGCACCATTGAGAAATAATGAAGAAACACTATTCTACTGTCATACTCAGTTTTCAGAGGTTGCCAGAGCATTTAGATAAATTAAAGCACTTGTTCCTTGGCCTTGGTGGATAAGAACGTTTGCCCTGTGACCAGATGATGACTAGAAAAGAAGGTTATCAAGAGTAGTCAGCATGGATTCCCCAAGGGGAAATCATGCTTGACTGATCTGATAGCCTTCTGTGATAGCATGACTGGCTGGGTAGACGGGGGGAGAGCAGTGATGTGGTCTAACTTGACTTCAGTAAAACTTTTGACACCATCTCCTATAACATCCTTACAAACAAGCTTAGGAAGTGTGGGTTAGGCGAGTAGGTAGCAAGGTGGACTGGCTCAATGACAGAACCCTCAGAGGGTTGTGATCAATGGCACAGATTCTAGCTGGAGGCCTGTAGCTAGTGGTGTTCCCCATGTGTCAGTAATAGGTCCAGTCCTGTTCAATATATTCATCAGTGATCTCAATGAAGGAGTAGAGTGTACCCTCAGCATGTTTGCTGACGACACAAAACTGGGAGGAATGGCTGACCCACCAGGAGGCTGGGCTATCATTTGGCAAGACCTGGAAAGGCTGAAGAGCTGGGTGGAGAGGAGCTTAATGAATTTTGACAAGGACAAGTGTAGGGTCATGCACCTAGGGAGGAATAATACCATGCATCAGTACGGGTTAGGGGTAGACCAGCTGGAAAGCAGCTCCATGGATAAGGACCTGGTAGTCCTGCTGGACAACAACTTAACCATGAGACAACAATATTTGCCTTCTTGTGGCCAAGGAGGCCAATAGTATCTTGGGATGCATTAAGAAAATCGTGGCTAGGATGTGGAAGGAAGTTCTCCTCCCCCTCTACTCTGCCCTAGTGGGTCCACATCTCCAGTAGTGCTTCCAGTTCTGGGTTCTCCTTTTCAAGAGAGATGAGGAACTACTGAAGACAGTCTGACAGAGTGCTACAAAGATAAGGGGAGGGAAGCATTTTTCTTACAAGGAAACGCTGAGAGACTTGGGGCTATTTAGCCTGAGAAGAGAAGACAGAGAGGATCTTATCAAATCTTATTTAAAGACCAAGTGTCAAGAGGATGAGGCCAGTGGTGCCCAGTGATAGGACAAGGGGCAACGGGCACAAAGTAGAACAGAGAAAGTTCCATCTAAACAAGGAAAAATGTCTTTGCTGTGAGGGTGACTGAGCACTGGAACATGCTGCCCAGAAAGGTTGTGGAGTTTCCTTCTTGAGAAGTTCAAAACCTGCCTGCATGCAGCCCTGTACAGCTTGCTCTAGGTGAAACTTCTTTATCAGGAGGGTTGAACTAGATGGTGTCCAGAGGTCCCTTTCAATCCCTACCTTCTGTGATTCCCTGATCTTTTCCACAGGGTACCACTATGTGATGCTTTGCTCACAGTATATTCTTTTCAGGAAGTAATGTACCATCAAAAAATTGTCATAGTTCAGACCTCAGGTTTTCTACCTGCAATTAATAATGTAGAAAAGTATTCATTTTCTGTTTGTGATAATTTATATATAAGTAATAGTCTTAATTCATACAGCTTTTCATTATTCTGTCTTATTTCTACTTAATTTCTGAAATAGTGTAAAAAAAAGGACAAAATCTTGAGGTTGTGGCTACTTCATGCAGCCTGCTTCTTTTGACTTTGGCTTAAAAATGTTGCCTGCTGGTCTGGACAAAGGACTTGAGTCTCAGAAGTGACCAGCTGACTTTAAGGTACTAAACCCCTTTGACATAAGTGTTTTATTTCTGAAGTAGTGAATAGAAGTATATTATGATAAAAGATTAAAAAAAAAAAACCCTGCAATTTTTTTAAATACAACAAAAAAAAAAAAGTATTTCTGCTGGACTGAGAAAGGCATTTTTCTTCCAGTCCCTCCTTGAATGAAGTTTGAGCAGTCTGATTGTGGGCATAGAAACCCTGGGGACCTGAAAGTAAGAAAATTTGTTGCGATACTACTGGGAAAGCTACAAGATTGCAAAGCTTATGGTCTACCTGTCACTTCTTTCAGTGAGGATTTCAGGCTAACTGAATATGTACTAGAATAGATTCTATTGTATTGGTAGTACATGAAGGCTTTGATAAAACATCATGGATTCATTATACTAGGCATCCACCCACATTTATGGAGGGGGGAAAAAAAAAAAAAGTCATTTCCACACAAATTACAAGTGAAGTATAAAATGAGAAAGGGGAAGAAAAAAAAAAAGGCAGATTCAGTATTCTATCTTGCCTGCTACATGTGTTAATAGCACATAGCATCAATTCATCTTTTTGTTTGGGACTTCCTTATTCTCTTCCATGGTTCCCAAAAGGAATTCAGAGAGCTAACATGGGCTATTAAGATACAGAGGCTCTTGTGTGAGCTCTCCACACATATCTGAATCATCCCAGCTCTCTGGTGGTTGTAGTGCATTGTATATGACAAATAATTTTATGTTAACTGGGACCTACTAATTCTGATAAATTAGATATACTTAATACACTTGCCTTAGGGAATATATAAAAGATAATGTGGTTTTAGTACCATTGAAAATAATTCCCAGTTCAAAACTGACAGAACAATTTTCTCCAGTTTTTCTGGCAACTGGATATTTTTTTCACATGGCTTCAGTTGAAGAGATCTTGAATGAGAAAAAGAAAGTATGTTTTTTTTTTTTTTTATCTCAGCAATGACATGATGCCAATAAGCTGTAATCTTCCTGGTAGAAGAATAAGTGACCAATAACCATTTTAATATAGTCTGATTTTTTTTTTTTCCCCCATGCAAACCTCTTGTTTGCATACACAGACAATTGGGGGCATGGGAGAGGGGAAGAAAAAAGAAAAAAAAATTACTAAAAAACCAGGATAAACTAGAATTTCCTCTTAAAGTACTCACAGACCTACCAATATGCATGACCAGCTCAGCATACACCAGTCAGGTCACCAGCAGTGCATGCTTTCTTAATATGTTAGAGCAAGGAAAAGCCATTTTGACCAAGACTACTTAGCTTTTTTTACAGTACCCTAGACATGGAAAAGTATCCTTAAGTCAACTGCAATGTAGCAGAACACCCAACCACTATGGACTTGAATTTTTTTTGCATTGAGATTTAGTTCTATAGATTCAGATCTACCTGTTATTCTAGCCACTACTTTTACATGGGTTTAGGGTTTTACAAGTATCAGAGATACTTCTCTCCAAAAGCTTGGTGATATATTTTCAGAGAAAATGATTAGAACTAAAGAGCTGTTACAAGCAAACTGCAAAATATTTCCTAAATATTCTTAAAGACAATCCTACTATTCTTAATAGAAACTCTCTCTGGTGTATATTTTTTTTTTTTCTTTTTACCCTTTGTTTTCACTTTTCTTGGAAGAAAAAAAAATGACAGGTGGAAATTAAAATTATATTAATTGCTTCAAACAATGGCTAATGACTGGGTGGAGACTTGTAACTGGAAAGTTATTTCTTCAAGAAGAATAGCTAAAAGCAAAGACGTCATTTTAAACCCATGCTTAAGGACTTGATTTTTTAGGTAAAATTTTAGTGCGCCTTAGATGATCTGTGGATTATATATAATGCCTTTTCAGTATTTCACTTTACTGCAGCTATTCTCCCAGAAATTATAATTCAGTACCCATCTAGTGTTCTCCCACTACAAATTAAGCTATAACAACTTCTACAAATAGACATAAGTCAGTTCAACTGTAATTATGGACTGGTTTTGCTATGTTTTTGCTGTGCCATGTTATCATTTTCTGATACTCCATATAGGTATTTTAAAAATATTTATACATTTGTTTTTAATTTTGTATTCTACAGTAACAAAAGTAATTGAAACTTGGGATTTTTTCATAGTCCTCAAAGAATCTTTATGAAGTCACTTGGATAAAGTTCAGTGTCTTAAGTATTTCCCAACAACAGGTCAATTTCAAAAACACAAAGAAAGCAGATTTTCCAAATTAATTCTGCAAGATTAATCTTGAAAGGTTTTTGTTTTGTTTTGTTTTTCCAGGAGTTTCAGTCCATATTTTACTCTCATTCAAAGATTATTACTGGTATATTGACAGACTGTAAAACTACAGGCTCCTATTAAATGTAAAAACATTCTGTACATTACTGCTCTCCTTGTGTATTTGAATTAGCTGCAGGCAGCTTTTCTCCTAAATAGATCTCATAAATTACCAAAAATACTTATGTGGAAAGCAACTGTTGTGCTACTAGGAAGAGCTGAAGATCTAAACTTGATGAATGTATTATCATGACATGAACAGATTAAATGGTTGACTTAACACGTGCTTTGAGGTAATGTGAAATTACCCCTGTCAAATAGTAGGTAGCTAGTATGAAAAACACCTTCAGATGGAAATGTTTCTCTGACTTTAACATATCTCCAAGAACTCCTTCAGCATCCACAATTCCATGGGCTAAGCCAGATACAATTGACACAAGGCATCAGGTGGGAGAAAGGCAGCAGGCATTGGTATCATCCTTTAAATGTACAAGACTGATGCCCTGAAGCGAGAAGAAAGAAAGTGAAAGTTACAGTCACATCTAAACTGTGGCATGTCTGCCTAAGATGATAGTATCCAGTCTTCACCAGTTGTCCTGTCTTCACATTGATACAAAATACAAGTGACTGCACTGGAGTAGAAAACAGTGAAAGGCATGACACACAGAGGAATTTAGTTAAATCATCTCAGTACATGGGGTTAATTGTGAAAAGTCATGAGATAATAGTGAAAAGGCACAAGAGTGTTATCATTAACAGGATGACTAGTATTGTTAGAGCATGAGAAAATGCAGCCTGTTTCCAAGAGAGCATAACTTCCTAAAAAGCTGGATTTTACTGGAAACCTTAATTTTTGAAAAAAGAGAACAAGAGAAAAATTAGATCTTGTTATTCAAGTCTGAATGTCTACGTCTTTAAAGTATTCAGACTGTTTAAATAAAGTTACTATCCTTTTGCTGGAAAACTCAAATATGACTTTTAATTGCCCTACCAATATATCCTGTACTCATACTAACTGAATTTAGTAACAGAATTCCTTAGTCTCAAGACTGCTTTAGTATATTTTAAAATTTGGCCTTTGAAGCAACCTGTCTTAATCTTCTAACAACTCTAGAAAATTTAGGAAAAGATGAGGAAAAAGATAATATTCACTAGACACATTTATTTTTTTTATGTGACAGGGATACATTTATTTAGAGAGCATGGCACAGCCACTTGACCTCTCAGACAGATCTTGAGCTTTATGAGCCGAAGAGAAAAATTAACAACTCAATTGCTTATAATAAATTAGCAACAAATTGAATTTTAGGAATCTGTATTTATGTTATAGTCAATATTTCCAACTGCTGTGTTCCAACTAAAGTTCTGCAATATTTACAGTATAATTCTTTATGCCAAAATCACTACTCAACTCTTACATGCTGGTCAGGTTATGTAAGGAAGAATACAATAAACCGCAAAATTCATAAGAATAAAAATAAAAAGTTTCAGAGTAATAGCCATAATAGGCTCGTACTGCATATGATGAAATGCATTATCTGTGCCCTTGGAATATATCACAGCTATGTGAGACATTAATAACCTCATGCACACTTTCTTATGATATAGAATGCATCAAATAAATCAAAATGATTTTTCTGTGGTAAAGCCAGCTATATTATACCTAGAGGTAGTCAATTAAGCAATAAGACATGACACTGGGTATATTGCACTAATTCATCTTGAGCTGAGTGATGAAAGGTGTTGAGTTATTGTCTCAAGCTTTACCTCACCCACTCCCAGGATTTTAAGTGGGAGCTGAAGCTATTCAGTGTCACACAGGATTAAGCTCCAATAATTTGCATTTTTATCTGATGGTTTCTTAAAGAATTTTTGCAGGTACTTGGGTACTAGCTTCCATTCACTGCCTAGTTTTGTGTGCAAAATTATGAATTGCCTTCAAAGCATTAATTGCTCATTTTTATGCTTTGCTTGAGTTAGAACTATATTTATTCTGGTGAAATATAAAGTTAGAAATATGAGATATGCATGCTTTTTTGATTGCTTATAGCTACTGAAATACTTAGAGTTCCAAGTTAAGGCAGTAATGAAAAATAAAAACAGGATAAGTATGTATGAAATTGTTTACCTTTTTTCTAAATAATCTCTTTACTTGATTTTTATTGATACATGATATGTCTACCTTGCCTTAAAGCTGGATTGAATCTGGATCAGATCTCAGTTTACCAGAAAGGCCTGTTTTAATACCTAAAGGGATGGAAAGAACCATGGCAATTTGTCTGCAGAAGAGATGTACCAGTGGACTGAACAAGTCACTGCACAACTATGCCTTCATTTAATAAAACTGGCTACATGGACTGCAAAGCTTCTTTTCTCTCTTTCCTCTTTGGAAATGGGGTGTCCACTTATTTCTGGATGAAGATGGCTCTTAAGTCTATTTAAGTCCTATCTTGTGTAATTCTGCACCTGCTAGTGTAGTTTATACCATCTGCTAGCCAAGATGAACTTCACGTACCTAAGGTCTTTGCCAACAGCACGAATGTTAGTGGGGAAAAAAAAAAAAAACACCACTGTGGATGGAGTGAATTTTTCACAAAATCTCTAAATATCATTTGTCTATTCAAGCAGCTGCAAAAGCTTCAGTTTCTTCTCCCTATTGATAACCTTTTCTACAAATGGCACAGCAAATCAGAGTGAAGAAATCTTATGGCAGTGACCAGAACACTACAGAAACATTTCTTGTTATTATATCCTGTAAATTTTAAATATAACTTTCTTATTATCAGACTAAGATAAACTAACAAGTAGTTAACCACAGAGAAGACAGAGATAGGGAGCAATTCTTATTGAGGAAGAGCAATTCTTATTTAGGAAAGACCTAAATAAACAATTTTTATTTAGGGAGCAATTCTTAGTTAGGAAAAATGACTATATTCTTACTTTATAGTGTGCTTAAGTACTATTAAATATCTAAAGGAAGATTATCATCATGAGTGAAGAAGTAAATGTCACTTGTGAACTGCATATACAATACGCATTCTTACAACCCATTAAAAAAAAGTTATTGTATCTCATAGTCCAAGCCCAGAGAAGATTTACAATTCAACTTCTGTAAAAATCATCTGTATTTATTACATACTAAATTGAAATTGTTACATCCATGTGTAATGGTTTGAAACCTGCTGCTCCTGGTGGGTGTAGATCTGAAATCTAAAACCAGGAGCAAGCCTGAATGAAAGGAGCATAAACCTGTTCTAATCCCACTCCCCTCTTCCTGTCCTCGGGACTTCCTACTGGGGTCTATAAAAGCGGCAAGAAGAGACGCCTCTCGCTCTCTCTTGCTCTCTTCTCTTCTCCTCTCTGCTGGTGTCCTGGCCGGAGACACGCTGCTCTGCTGCTGCTTTGTGGTTCCCTGTGCTGCACGTGGCGGTGGCCGTCTTGGGACCTGGGCCTGATCTACAGACTCGTTCCCTGCCTCTCTCTACATCCAAGGATTGTGCATCCACCTCAATCCAGCGAGATCCAGCACTGGGGAGCCTCAGCACAACGTTTGGGTTTTGTATTTTTGGGAGTCTACCCTTCCTTGCTTTGTTGATATTATAATCCCTTTACCCTGTTAAACCCCTACCCTTCATCCTTTCTGTTCCCTATTAAACCCCTAACCTTCTTCCTTTCTATTCCCTGTTAAATAATATATTTCATTTTGTTAACTTTTGAATCAGTGCAAAGCTTTCATTACCCCTGCCTTCCTTTATTTACCTCTCTACCTGGGAGAACTAAGGGATAAGGGAGGTGGGACACAATTCTGCCTTCTAACCAGGACACCATGTTAAGCTTCTAAGACAATCACTATGAAAAGAGTGTAGATAAAGGAATTATATTCTTATGTACAGGAATGTTTTGGCTACCTTCAGTCCTTCTTACAAGAGTTTAGAAATCTAAAGAACCTGACCTAATAATGTCATTTTCACTTTCCTTCACTGCATAAATTAAAGGTGTTGTAAAAAAGTGTTGAATATCTCCTTCAAAGATGCCATGAAAAATCCCATTATCAATATCCCATTACTATTTTCATGTTCAGTTTATGAAGCCAATTAAAAACTTAGTTGAAAAAGATCTTTATAGAACTCTGGAGTAAGTTTGCCAAAATAATAACCAGTTTACATATTTTCAAGATATGCCCCGTGATACCACAGAAGATAATGTTAATTATCAGATCTAACACTTATTCAGTAGGCAGAGAAATTCTGTTTCAAATGTTGCCCATTTATGCCAGCAGGAAATACAGCCCGAGTCCCCATGCTACCTAAATTTCTGCAGCAAGTGAGAATACATAGCATAAAACAAGAATTACAAGTTCATTAGGCAATACTACCTTTACATCTCAAAGATCAAATAGTTGTAAGGAAGAGCTGCAGGCCATGCCATCATTCCTATTTTGCTTCTCTCCAGGCCCTGTAAGATCTTATTTTCTTTTAGTACTCTACTGTACTGATAAAAAGAGAAATCTCTCATCTCTGTCCTTTTTATATGAGAAGAAAGAAATTTCTAGTGCCACCTATTGGTACAATATGAAAACACTTAGCAAGCAAACTGGCTCACCACATTTAGGATAGAGAGTGGAAAACATGATCTCGAGTGCCAGAGGAAAGAAATCTGCTCATCATGATTTTTAAAATTTTGTCTTTTTTTAAAAAACAAATACTTTAAATATTTATAAAAGGAAAACCAGTTCTGATCCAGTCAGTGCTTAGCGAGAACATAAATCCTCTCCTGCTTAACAAAGCAGAAAAGATTGAAACAGTAGTTCAAAATTACGTCCATTCATAAGTTCAGTTGAATTAGGCTAATACAGAATCAGCACAGCTTTTGAAAAGAAGAATAAAAGGAGGATGAAAATGCTTCAGAAATTACCAATGCAGGATAATCAACAGCAAATGAATGAAAAGTAAGAAGCTGTCCAATACAGTTTGCTATCTACCTTTTTGATTTCTTGCTGTGGCATGCTTCCCTGACTACAGAAGAAATAGACAACAAAATTCAAAACAGCTGCAGAAATTAAGCAACCATTAGTATCTTGCAAGGGTTGCATCACTCCAAACCACTATTATCTAGCTTTTAGGACTCTAGTCATAACTATTCCTTTTTCGTTTACAGTCAAAGCAAACACAGTCTCTTCTGAGGGCAATTCATCTCATCAGTCACAAACACGTTATCTTTGGATGGAAGGAATTACCTTCCTAGATAACTATCTTTCTCCATTTACCAGAGAAAAACGCTAGATTACTAACCTGGACTAGACATGCAACTTTGAGGTATCTAATGGTAGATGAATCCTACTGCTGTGATCCAAGTACAAGTTTAAAAAAAAAAAAAAAAATGCAAGAAAAAAAAAAAAACACACCACTTTCATTAAATAAAATATTTAAGTACATGTCTAGGTTCAAGGATGGAAACATATTTTCTAAAACTAAATTGTTCATTAAAAACATTGAAAAAGAAATGGAAATATTAACAGCAAGTTTCAACAAAGTTCAAATTAGGCTTATTTTAATTTTCCTGAAAGCATTCATGACACATTAATCAATGGTTATGTAAACAGTTCTTAAAACATTTACAGAAATCTGCTCTTAGTTAAAAAAAAAAAAAAAAATCAACCATTTAAGCTTCCTTTACTTTGATTTCCACAAATATTGATTAAATTTTGAAGTAAAAATCATGATAAACAATGCTTTTGAAAGAAATCCATGCTTGCACAGATATTTTTGTTTTAAACCTCTCAATAGAAGAAATTTTCATATGAGAAGTTTCAGTCATTTTTTTACTGACTACATGCCCCAGGAGGAAGGACCCTGTCATCAGTAGGAAGCACAATTACCAGACCTTTCTATTCTGCTGTAAAGTATATAGGGAAGATATGAGGTGGCTAACAACAAGAGGAATAAATAGTCAATATATTCACTTACAGTATATGACAAAGCAAAGAAAGGACTGAGCCGAGTCAGAAGCCATATCATTAGTCCAATTCCAATCATATTGTAACTGCCAAAACCCAGCATTATTACACACATAATCCTCTTTCTGTCCTGGTTGTGTCCCACCATCTCTGGGAACTCTACTTTTAATGGACAGTTAGAGAACCCCCTCTAATAACTGGAAATCTTATGTAACAAAGTCATATGCTGCCAGCAGAGCCAGCCTTTATACTGTTAACTTTAGAGTCAGGACACCTGAATTTAATTCTAAAGGCAGGACACCTGGTGGTAATTTACTAAATGATTTTTACCCAAGGTTGGCCAGGCCTTAGGAGAAAACCAAGAGGAAGGTTTTTCCTACATGGTTGTGCACATCTTCCATATGTCAACTCAGATTCAGGGCTTAGGGGTTTAGACCCCAGCACTTCATTCATCTCTACTTATATTTTTGAAACTCAACACTAGTAAATAATTTGACTGAGTCTGGATCTGAACCTAAAGTTCTGTGTGGGAATTCATATATGGAAAAAAGTCCAAAAAGAAAGCAAATCAAGATGTATTTCATCTATTCAGTATAGCAAGGACAAAAGGGAATTCACACAGTATGTTAGGAGTTTACATTCTGCTTTCATTTTTTCATCCTGCATTTCATAAACCAGCTTTGTCATTTGATCCTCATTGAGATTTACCTGGTAACCTGTTCCTGAAATACAATTAGTCCTTTGGTTAGTTAAAACATCAGTGCCAGAAAAAGAGCAAAAGAAAAGCATTACCAGAAGAGGAAAATTTACAACAGAGAATGTGAGTTAACAGTAATGCTCAGGATGAAGGAGGAGAATGTGAGCCAGAAAGCCAAAGTGTAAAAGCAGAGAACAAGAACCAGACTGGTAAAAAGAAGGAGGGATGGAGAACAACAATCTGTTTTCTTTTCCACTAAATTCAGCAGGGAAAGTCCAACTGACTTTAAAAGAAAAGATCAGACCATCTTTATACCATGTGTTTATTCTGCAGTTGAGTTTGCTTTCATGCCTCTGTTTAAGTCTAAGTCCAGGACGTAGTGCTCCCTTCATTTCATCTAGTGCCTCCTCTGCTGTCTTCATCTGTGCTTTTTATTTTTTTTCCTCATGGATGTTAACTATGCTGGATTCAGTTACACTGGTGCTTGTATATTTGATTAAAAGATAATTGTCTTAGCTATTTGAAGTTGTGCTAGGAGAAAGACTCCATCGTTCAAGGGTTATTATTACTCTGTCTCACACTCTCTATCTTTCTTTCTCTCCTAAGGTACAGCAGTATCTATAATGAAGTGAATCCAAATGACTACCTTGAGACTGGCAAAGAACCTGACATGCACACAAAATATTCTTTTAACATTGGTTTGAACTAATCATGCAAAGGGATTTTCTATTTCATTGATGCGTTTTGATTCTCCCATGTGTTTTTCTCCTAATGTGATAGTACTCATGCAAAATCAGAACTACTGGTAAAAAGTCTGGCATGGTTCCAGCCTGCAGGACTTCATAAAAATTCCAGAGGCTGAACTAGCCTCTGGGTAGTAATGGGGGCAGTCTGCTGGAGTAAAAGCAACATGGAAGACATTAACACCTCTAGGACAGATTCCCTCCTCTGTCCCTTTTTTCACTATACAAATGCAAGGGAGTGTAAGCTTCTGTCAGTGAATGCAAAGGACAGGCAGCTGTGTGGCTGCTTGGCACTTAAGTTTCTGTTCCCCTTGTACTGATTCAACTGTCACAAGGAACAGGTAGGTTAAAGCCTCTGTTACTAAGTACTGAATCAGATGATGATATTTTGTCAGCAAAAGAAAGCTTAGGGATAAATTCACACAATTTAAGGTTTTAATATAACCTGTGAAACTCAGGATGACATTTATAGTTTTTCTCTTCATTGTTTTTTTTTAACAAATCCCTCAAAGAGGGAAACTAGCAGATGATCCTGAGCAGTGCTATCAGCAGATCCCAACAATATTTCCTCCAGAATGAGCTGCATTTTTTTTCTGCTGTGTTGTGATGACTGTTTTCTCCAATCACCCACACTTGTCATTCAATCTTTCCATCAGCCTCTCTCATTCTATTCCCTTAATATAATTCCATTATTTTCTTTTTTTAAAAAAAAAACTTATTTTGTCCTCTACCTGTCTTTTACCATGTCTTTACAACTAATATTTTCAAAAAAAAAAAAAAAAATTCCAACAAATCAGCAAAGTAGCATGATGTTGGTTCAAGTTAACTTAGCCCTCTTTTTTTATGTTTCTCTTTTTCTCCTCCCTCCCTGTATCCATTCACCAAGTAAGCTGCAAGGCTGGAGTGATGATAGTGCTTCATATTGGATCATAAGCTGGGCTTACTTTTGAAACCAAACTGTGATTTTTCATTCTGGGTAGAATTACGCCTACATCTGAGGTAAAGCTTTTCAGTTGTTTTGTACCTGCAATTTTGAGTATGTAAATGTAACATGGGTAGGCTTACGTAAGGAAGGATAGGTGTGGTACAATCCTCAGTTTAGGAGTTTGCTAGAACTATCAGCTTAAAGCACCTCCCTCCCACGGGCAGTCGTGTGGGTACGTTACCACCAGAGGACATTGGCCTTGTTAGCAAAAGTACAGAATAACATAATTACAGAGCTTGGCATAGGACAATTGGGACCTAGCCTGAAAGGATACAAATGCTGGTTATCCTCTTCATGATCACTGAAAGAAGAGTCACTAAGCAATAATAATATGACTAATTGTCATGATGGTTTTGGGTGGCCAGTTCTAAGCATTGTTATTTGTTTTTTTTCCCTTTGAAGATGTAATATAAAATATAAGCATAATCAGCTTGGAAAGCTGAGCGCAGGGCTATCCACATCTAAGTCCTCCATAAGCTTTAAAATGATAGAACAAAAAGGTGTCCCTCAGGGGTCCCTACTGGAACAAGTGTTGTTTAATATCTTCATTAATTATATTGACAGTGGCATCGAGTACACCCTCAGTAAATTTGCTGATGACATCAAGCTGGGTGGTGCAGTTGATATGCCAGAGAGATGGGATGTCACCCAGAGGGACCTGGACAGACTAGAGAGGTGGGCCCAGGTGAACCTCATGAGGTGTAAAAAAGGTCAAGTGCAGAGTCCTGCACCTGGGCCAGGGCAACCAGTGTTACCAGGATAGGCTGGGAGAGGACATGCTAGAGAACAGCCCTGTGGAAAAAGACTTAGGGGTACTAGTAGATGAAAAGCTGAACATGAGTAACCAAAGAGCAATGACAGCCCAGAAGGCAAATCAAATCCTGGGCTGCATCAAAAGAAGCGTGGCCAGCAGATGGAGAGAGGTGATCCTGCTGCTCTACTCGGCCCTGGTGAGTCCTCACCTGGAGTACCATATCCAGCTCTGTAGACACCAACACAAGAAGGACACAGACCTGTTGGAGCGCATCCAGAGGAGACCCATGAAAATAATCAGAGGGCTGGAACATCTCTCTTCTGAAGACAGGCTGAGCGAGTTGGGATTATTCAGCCTAGAGAAGAAGAGGCTCTGGGGGGACCTTATAGTGAACTTCCAGTACCAGAAAGGGGCCTATAAAAAGGCAGAGGAAGATCTGTTCTCAAGGGTTTGTACCTACAAGACAAAGAGTAACGGTTTTAAGCTAGGAAAGGGTAAATTTAGGTTGGACATTAGGAAAATGTTCTTTAATATGAGGGCGGTTGGTCACTGGAACAGGCTGCCCCGACAGGTGGTGGCGGCCCCAGCCCTGGAGACATTCAAGGTCAGGCTTGATAGGACACTGGGCAATCTGACTTAGAGACATCTCTGCTTATCGTAGGGGAGTTGGAATAGATGGCTTTTCGAGGTCCTTTCCAACCCAATACATTCTATGATTCCATGTCAAATTTCAGCTGCTTTTCAATATGTTCTAAAGCTAGGATTGCTGGCCATGTGACCTGTTCCTTTGTTATGCTGACATATAGTGCAATTGGCAGAGTAGGCCAGTCTAGATAATTTGAAGCAAACTCTCAAAATAAATGTATATGTTTTTGAAGCAATGTATATTAGAAATATATGGCATAATATAAGCTATATAGAGTAGATTGGTGAGTAGTGGCTTCTCATTGTTAAGAATGGGTCTGTCTACCTGACCCAACAGAGGAAATTCACATCTCGGGTGGATAAAACAATTTTTGCATTCTGTAATAGTTAAAGAACATTGACCCAAGAAAATAGGTTCTCAGTATGAACAAGCAACTTAGGACACAGATACTAGGAATATTTTGCTTTCAATTTAAAAGCAAAGAATTTTCCTTCACTCCTTTTTTTGCCTCCCTCAAATATAGTAATTCATTCTATGGAGTTTTTACAAGGCAAAATATAGTTCAAAAGGTTCTGGAAAAGCTCTAATAGTAGAGAAGTCTTCTAAGAAGACCACTAAGTCCTACGCTACTTCATTTTTGGAGACAATGCCCACTCTGAATACAGAGGCCTAGATTTGGGTCACCTTGCCAAGGTTAGAATTACATGCACTTTACAAGGCTGCAATTCAGTTCACTTCCAGCTTACGTTTCCATTGTAAAGCTCTAGGACAATGCTAATGGCAGGGTTAGTCCTAAAACTGGATCAAGACTAGGTCTTTTTAATATACAGAGTTCACACATGCTAAGTGAGGAAGGAAAATCAGTGTGCTTTCAGATAGCAGTTGACAATTTCCAATAGTTTTCCCAGTGAATGTTGAGTTCAACTGGTTTTTTTGCATAGATCAACATATTGCTGGCACTCTGCCTTCCCCCTCTATAAATAGACACGCGCTACCACACAAACTTTCAGCCTATCAAATTACAAATGATCCCCTTTTTATTGAAAATTTGTGTTTCAAAAACATCAAAAGACAAAAATCCTGTGGGAAAATTATGCCCCATTCCATAACTCCTTTTGTTGCTAAATAGAACCTTAAACCTCTTCGATGCCATTATAAGGAGCTTTGCTTCTCAGACGCATTAACCCACCCACTTCCTCTCCATATCCTATTGTCATCCCCTTTGAGGTTTATTTCCCTGTTTGTCCTTTTCAAATGCTAACATTTTTAAAAAGGGTCTTTCAAAGACATTGTGCTCAAGCCTTGATGGCAAAGGGCCTTCTCGATACAACTGCCCACACTTCTTTCACACTTTTTGAAAAGTAATCTAAAAAATAACAAATATTAAGCTGCTAGAATGGACTTTGTTTTAAAGTGACTTCTTTGTTTCCCCCCAGTGGTTTTAAAACCGAGTATTTTCCAGGGAAGGGATTCCTGCCACTGGAGTTGATGCAAATTCTGTCTTTAAACCAGGTGGAAGTAGACATTGGCCTAGACTGATTTGTACAGCTCAAGGCTATATTGTATAAATATATAGCACAAGACAGGTCTATGCAAAACATTGTGGGAAACAATAGGAAAACATTGCTATGAGTTTTTTACAATATAGAAATAGAAGTAATTTTATGCCTATACAACCCTTGTCTATTTATTTTATGTAAAAGCCCTGAGACTTCAGTGTATATGCTTGTAGGAGCCATGTCAAGTATTTCATAGACTGGATTTGCAGCTCAGGTAAAGCAATGTAAATCAAGAGTAATTCCATTACACATAATTAAGTTGCTATACCAGTATAAGCCCAGAAGAAGTGTGTGAGGATTGAAACCCTGTAATTACATTTGCTTCATGAACAGATAGAGCATCATAGATGTTTAAAAGGACATTGTTAAATAAATTAGTACCAAATGGAGCACTGCAATGAAGAGAAGCTTACAAGATATCATCTCTGTAGACCTGTTCTAATGATATTTTAAAAAAAAAAAAAAAAATTAAACTTTGCCTTAAAAAAATGCAGGCTCAAAACCACTAACAACGAGCACAATCTGACACTGTCACATTACCAGTTAATGAAAAAAATGAAGCCCAGAAAATTCACACAGGTTAATAAGTGAGTTGAAATGCAAGGATTATGAGCTTTAGTTTGGGTTTTGTTTGTTTGTTTGTTTGTTTGTTTGTTTTTTAATCTTCATATATTCTTAAGATTCAGAAATTCTTTTAAGAAGATAGTATTGAAATTTCAGTTCAAATTTCTATGAACTCCAGGTGGGTTTATCATCATTTGTGGATTCTTTTTAAGTTATCCCTGAAGGGATCTGAGTGTCCAAGGCTAAAAATAAATGGTTCAGCAAATAAGCTTAAGCAGACAGTAGACGATAAGAAGTGAACACTCAGATAGCATTCTATTTGAAATTGTTGTTTCTGAAATACATACAGATGTCTGATTAACCAGGGAGCACAAGATTATTCTCTGAAAAATGTTTAACTGTAATGAATCTAATTGCTAATTTAAGTGAGAAAGAAAATCAAGACTTTTTTTAATCTACGCAGTAACTATTTTTTTCTATTAATTATGAAATTAAAGTAATTAGCACTTAACATTTTTCCTGCTTTTAACCTTTATTTGTTTTGAATCTGATAGCAGGGTCTTTAATCCCGAACAACATGCTAACAAGGAAACAAATAAAATAACAAATTAATGCCATTTATCTCAAACTAATTAAAAAAAGAAGAAATATTATCCTTGCTTAATAAGAATTGTACAAGAATCTACACCTCATTTCTGCAATATACTTCAAAAAGGCTAGCTGAATTTTTAATCCTAATGTTTAGTAAGCTTTTATTACTGACTGGCAAAGAAGTTAAAGCTTCGATTTTTAAGAGCCTTCCTCCTCTTAAGTATTCCCTTGCAGTAAGTAAGATTTTTAGTAAGTAGTCATTGATGCAATTGTACATTACCCTCTTCAGTCCTTAGTTCACTATTTGCCATTCTCATTCAGGTGTTTTAGATGACTGGTTCACATCTAATAGTTTTGCTGTATAATAATAGACATTAAATTTCATCCTTGTCAACTTCCAAATTAAGGTGTAGAGCTAAAGGAGAAAATTTTTGGATTAAGGGATAAATTAAGGAATAGTTATCTGGGCAATGAAATCAGTGAGTGAGAAAAATGTGTGGACTTACTACCTTTGGTTCTTGGACTTATTTTAAGACTAAAGGTGAACGGGTCAAAGGAAGGGAAATATTATCTTTGTGTTTTCTTAACCCCTGGATTTATTAGAAAGATAACCTGCCATTGGAGAAAATGTAAAGTAACATCATGATGTTCTAATTTGCACCATCTGTTGATAATTGCTGATTCCCTAATATTTGAAATGTGAAAGGCTGAGAGGACGCAATGAAGATGGATACACTTGGTGCATGCCAATCAGTTTTCTTTGTAACAAGAGGGATCTACAGCAGCTGAAAAAGAACTCAGAGTACTTTTGGAGCTATAACAGAAATAGGAGCATGAGCTACGAAATTGTCACAAAACATAAACGGGAGAGAGAAACGTCTGTCTCCCTATACTTTACAATGGCAGCTGCACAATGTCTCTGTACTTTGCATTTTTCTGCAAGGGTGATATTTAACAGATTACAGCATATGAAGACAGAATATGCTGTTTCTCAGTCCTGGAGATATTTCCCTGAGTACACAAATTTAGATGTTCTTGTGAACAATGTGCCTGGACAACCAAGCACCTCTTCTTGGATCAGCATAACTGGAATTGATGCTAAATTGTGTATCATGGTAAGGCCTCCATAATACCAGTTTCTTTTGTTAAACAGCTGGAGCCAGATGAATTAGTCATGTGAATCAAAATAAGCAACTTCTAAGCACGAGAACAACATGAGGATCATTGTAAATTGTTATATTAGTTCTCTCCATCATTTTTTCTCAGGCTGTTCACAGGCGTTAAAGATGGTTGTAATTCCAGATGTTACTTTCCTCAGCTGGAGGGTACAGTCTTAAAGCCCAGCAAATGGACTAGCACCCATAAGCACTTCCTAATCGTTTTCAAATAGAAATCATTAAATTATGAAGAATTTAAATAAGAACTCACATAATTCTTACTATTGGCACAGTTGAGGAGGTAGAACCTCTGACTAGTGGGCACTGTGGAGCAGATTTGGGCCCTCCTGCTTCTAAGAACAAGCATTAATCTTCTCTTTGCTCAACCTAATTCTATATTCTGAGCAGCAGGAGCAGCAACTATGATTGCTAGTGTTAGTTCACTTTTGAAGAACATTTTTGCTACCCAAAATTTTTGTCATATTCTAAGAGAACTCAAATTGAATACCCTTTAACAATCAGGATAGTTCTTCAGGATGCCTGTGGTTTTCCTTAGCTGAGAAAGGAGGTATATTAGACTTAAAAGGAAAGAAACATACAGAATCCACACGCTTTTTTAAAAAAGAACTCTTTAGATCCTTCTTATTCCCTAATGTTTATGTATGTAAGTGGTTTTATTTCTATGTATGAACATATATAAAGACTCTAGCTATATTGTAAAGAATTACACTGATGATGTAGATATAAAATTAGACTCAGTTACTAAAGTTACTTTTATATTTTTGTATGATCAACAAAATTTATAGAAAAAAAAATCTTAACTTTCCTGCTGTAGCTGCTTTGATATCTCTGTATCTGTGAGCAGAACTCACATATGTTCATAACTGAATATCATGTAAATACAGTGAGAACTATGTAAACTGAAGAAAAATAACCATGTTAACAACTTAAGAGAGTGTCATACCAGGAAAGATATGAAAATGTTCCTCATATCTGAAGATAGGGAATGCTAAAGCAACTACTGACAGTTGAAGGTGAAAGAAAATATATTCTTGCTGTTTACTTACTCTTGGTAGAGTTTAAATTGTTTCAAGAGGAGAGAGGGCTTTTTTTGAAGTGAGCTGATTTAAATCTGTTTGTTCTGCTGCTGCTCTTTTTATAGCATCTGTAACATTAGCTGCTGCTCAGGTAACTGTTTGCTAATGGGCAATAGACCACCAAGTAATTCCAGAAAGATCAAAGGCAGATACTGTACAATCAATATTCAGGTAGAAATCTACTGATTCTCAATTTTCTGTTCCTGCTCTTGACTACAGAAACTACACAATATCTGCAGCTAGACCATCTTAATGGCAATAACCTCACAATTTAGCCAGGAGTGGGTTTGTTCCATATTTAGTGAAGTGACTTTCAAGAAAACGTCATGATACTCTTCAAAATAGTATGAATTGTTTTATATGGACATTTTTTCCTACTAATATCTTCAGAAAATTAATAAATCAGGAGGAATTATAATTAAGGCCTTACTAAGTTTATGGTCCTAGTATAGATTTTGTCAGTGTACTCCGTTGTTTGTACCAAATATCACCTATTATTCCTGATAAAAAAACTCATTATTCCACTCACTAGACTCCTCTCTCTCTTCTTTTTTAAAATAGCAATGTTTTCACCAGCTAGTCACCAAATCAACATGAAGCAGTTACAGTATAAACTGGTCATGGCACACACACACAAAAAGTGATTGTCTGTTGTTCATTTCACATTATAAAGAAAGATAAATGAAGAGCCTGTTTGTTGCAAAGGTTCTCTCTTTTGAAAGGTCATCTGCTGATAACCTACAAGAAGGAAACAGTGAATTCAACTATTCTATAGAATTCAGGAACTTAAAAGGAAAGTGGATCTGGACTTTACTTAAACTAAAGGGGGAAAATATCTGAATCAACCTGGAGGAGCAGGAGGATGAATCTTTCAGCGCTCCAGAGCTAACTAGGTAAATAAGCAACTCAAAGTAATATTGCAATGAAAAGATATCAAATACAAGTAGAAAGAAGACTATATAGGGACAACGTAGGAAAAAAAAAAAAAAAAGAAGAAACTGGGAAGGTTTATACTTTTCTATTTCCTATATATTGAGTCAAGTTGTAAGAAGTTTTTTCAATCACATAAATAAAAATTATTAAAGATAGAAGAGGTTTTCTATGAAATTAATGATGCTGATCATGAAGACAAAGGTAAGGTGCTGAGTGTGTGAATAGAGGTTCAGAAATAGAAATTACTGTAACTGAGGTAGATGCAAAATGTAAAGATATTAGAGTGTTCAAATCAGAAGAACTAAATCATTTTTACTCCAGAACTAGCAGCAAAATGGAACATAGAATTTTGGACTTCACAGCTAGAATTTATAATAACTTTTTATTTCCAGAGTTGTTTCATATTAGTGGAGAGCATAAGATAAAATATGAAAAGGAGAGCAGGGTAAGAACTCATTAGTCTGAAAAATAATAATATGCAAGGCTTCTTTTGAAAGACATTTTGAAAGAAAGAATAAGATATTGCCAGTCTAAGCTGACAGAATTCATTGAAAAATAACTGATTTTCTAGACAGGAAAAGAGAACAGATCTAATCAATCTGATACCACACAGGAATTGTTAGTTAAGAACTAGAGAAAAAAGGGATTAATCTGGGAATTATAAAGTGGGAAGGGATTAAAGGAGATATAACAATAGGAGTAAAGAACAGGAAGAAACTCAGGTAGAGGGAGGCTGCCACTGCAGTTCCTCAGTGACTGGTCTCTTGAGTGGTTTCATTAATATTTTTTGTAGTAACCTTGAAAGAAATATGATACTGACTTAAATTAAATACATAACTTGTTAGGAAAATTGGGATATCACACAGAAAGAATTGGATGACCCTGAGTACTGGAAAAATAGGAATAGGATGAAATTCAATAGTATGAAATATATGGTCATGCATTTAGGAATTAGTATAAACATTTTTTTTTTTCAGTAAATCAGGAAATTATAATTTGAAAATGACTGAGGAAGAGAATTTGTCTCTACACATCATAGACAACTATGTACCATCAAGATAGTGTAACCAGGAAAAAGGCAAATGTGATCCTACAAAGTATCATTTGAAGCATTTTCAGAGAAGACAAGTAGGTATCAAGGACATTATACAAGGCCAAGGTAAAATGTCACTGAAAATACTGTGTATAATTCTGATCACCTACAATCAAGAAAAGATGCATTCAAGCTGAAATAGCTTGGAGAAAGGCGCCTAACACCAGGAGAAACAAAATCTTTCTTTGATAGTTTAGACAAGGCCAAGGATTGTAATTATATGCAAGGAGTGAATACCAGAAAACAAACAATCAAACAAACAAAACAAAACAAACAAGCAAACAAAACCAAAACAAAACACTCACAAAAAAAAAAAAAAAAAACCAACCAACCAAATGAACAGAAAAAACAACCGAACAAAGAAACAAACAAAAAAAAAAACAACCCCACCTGTTTAAATTAAGCAATAATGTTGACACAGGATTACAAAAATAAAAAAAGACCATTAGTCAGGTCAGGAATAAAGGTAGGCATGAAAAGACAAAAAAAAAGACTTGTTACATAAGAACAATGATATATGTACAGGAAGAGCCAAGGAAAATAAATAACCTATTTTTAAAGTGGAACTTATTTAATTTATTAAAAGTGTTATGTGACAGGTACTTGTAATATCAGGAGGTGAACTACATTAAAAAATTAGTTTCATCCTAGTCCTATATTCCCACATATTTGCTGATTTACCAGTATAATGTACTTATCATTGGCTACTGTAAATTACAATTACAGATTTTAGCCCCTTGTCATTCCTGCCAAAGGAAATCCTTAATCGACAGCAGCAGTACGTGTTGTATACAACTTCTCATTGAATTAAACTTAGCACATCAATTTAGTAATGAATTTAGAAGTCTTTATTACGTTAGTAAATTTTTTTTTTTTTCCAAAACAAGTACTTTTTTTGGTCTGAAATAGGTGGTGGTTTGCTACTGTATTTTTCATTCACCTTCCAGTTGTTAAATGGTAGGTTTGTAGGGTATGTTAGCAACTGGCAAGATTGTAGGTGTGAAGACTCTGTCACAACATACTGTTTCAGGACTTTCCAGGGATTCCAGTTAGAGTTGTGTATGTCCCGTTGGGAGGAAGGAACCATCTGTTTCTAATGGGATAGAGCTTCTGTTTCTAACCCTGCAGGGCAGCAAGATATTGAACTTACAGTCTGTCTTACATTTAAAGGCAGAATGCATTTGGAAAGCAAGTTTGGGAGAAAGAAGGAAGCAATTCTCTGGCGGTTATTGCTCGAAATGACTCTGAGCTTGAGGATGACAGAAATAATCCATGAAGAAATGACACAACACAGGAGAAACTAAAACATTGCATTAACTTCATTTATCATGGTGCTCCAAAATCAGGACATAGCTGAACTCGTGACATGGTTGTCACTCACAGAGCTGATTAAACAATTTGTTCACTAGAAGAAAACTGATTTTAGACTACAAGTTCACAAGGATGGTGCACAAAACATCCAGGTATCCAATCTACAAGTAGCTAGATCATGAGCACAGAAAAAAAAAAAAAAAAGGAATTTAGTAAGATTTTCCAACGAAAAAGCTCAATGTGTAAAAACACTAGGGTTTCTACTAAATGTTTACTGGAAAATAAAATTAAGCAGGGCAAAGAAAAGTGGTAAAGCAAAGCAATGTAGAACAGTATTCCCCTCTACTGATGCTTCAGTATAAACTAAAGAGAAATCCAACCACCTAATAGAGGTGATTGAGTACTTCCCCTCCAAAAATCTGGGGAATTGTTCTTATATACCTAAATTCCCTGCACCCTCAGTGGTGTGAGAAGATGACTCTGGAGGTTTGGAAATGGATATGCTGTATGCTTCATGTCAGATTCTGCTGCAGGAGAGAGAGCTCTTACTGGCAGTATTCTATAATGTCAATATATAGAATAGAGGTGTCTCCTTCCATCGTGTCATACTCATATCAGGATTTAACTCTTTTTGCCTGTTCCCCTGAGAACTCAGGAATAAAGGCAAAACAAACTGCCCTCATCATTTGGGAACCATGCTGCTAACAGCTGTACTTGCAGACTGCTGGCTGCCTTTTATACTGAAAGGTAGAAGTTAGGGCAGCCTTGGGGGACAACGCAGGGCATCAGACCCATAGCAGGGATAAAAATTTAGTTGTCATTCCTCTAAGCCATCTAGTTCCTTTCTTATCAGATAAAAATCAGTCTTTCCTCTTGCCTTTTGACTCTGAACTGCTTTATGGTAAACAAGCTAAGTGTGGAAAGAATCCGCAGACCTGGCGGTTTGGGCACTTTGCCAGCACGTTTGTGTTCAGTCTCCTCTTGTTGAGCAGCCTAGGATCTAGAACAGGGTTCAAGCACTAGTCTAGAAAAATCCTTTATATTTAAGAAAAAAAAAAATTAAATCCCAATCAACAGCCAACATATCGGAGGATGCTAATAATAGTCCTATAGTTCACATTAGTTAAGCTTCTCTAAAGTTTTTGACAGAGTTGAAGTGTCTATTTACACTGCCCAGTGTGAACGAAGTTCCAATATCTGGGCAATTAAAATAAAGTACCCAGAGGGATTTAATCTAATAATGAAAACAACTGATTTAAATGCCTTAGGAATTAGACTATTTCCAAAAGTATATAAGTATTTGGTTTCTTCTAGGGACTTTGATGAGGTTTAGGCAGAGTACATGTCACTTTGAATTCCTTGACTTGGATTTTCAAAATAACTGCAAAGGTGTACACTAAGAATGGATTTTAAAAGTAAGTTGACAGGCTGTCTGTTTTTCGTACATTAACAAAGTCCCTATAAATAGGCATTATTAGCTGTAAAAAGAACAGTCTTTGCTATAACTTAATTATCTGTTTTGTTAAGATAAATATAAGATTATATGTCTTTACTTGTGTGCATATACATGTCAATAATAATAAATTTCTATGACATAATTTTAAAAGACAAATAACCTATATAAGTTATTTTAGAGCAATCCACTTCCATAGCTTCTATTTTTAAATACAAGGCAACTAAAGATAGATTAATGAGGCCTAATATTATGAAAAGAGAATTAATTATACATGTGGAGATAATACTTCACAACAGAAGCCAGCAGGGGACTAGTCTCTATTAGGAACCTGACTTCTGTGAAGGTTCAGTGGGGCAACTGAATGTACTATTTTACTTAGCACATAGTCATATTTTTCAGAACTGTGGAAATTCTGTTTTCTTACAAGCTCACCCAAACACGTTTG
>NW_008616763.1:93807-96075 GCF_000691845.1 Merops nubicus
CCCCTGAGATAATCATCTTACCCAAACGTCAAAGCAATAATATGCAAAGTTATAAGAGCAATGATATTGTCAGAAACATGGGATTCTTGCACCAAATGAAATTATAAAGGTGTATTCTTTTTGGGTGTCAACTTTGTAAAGAGTTCACATTCCTATCTTTAACTGTGTGAATAGTCATATTGATTTCATATTGAAAAATTTTCATAGGATTAAGGTTTAAATTGGGGTCAGATGTCTTTGGTCACTTCTGTTGCCCTTCTTGAACTCCATGACACTACTCACATGTTCAAAATTAAATGTTTGCAAGGTCAGAGTCTCAGTCTGGAAATAACAAAAATAAAAGTAGATATGATAGAAAAGTAATGTTGTATGCTATACTGTTAAAAATTAATCCAAAGCTTCTATCCATCCTATGAAGATGCCTGGAGTGAGTTGAACAAATGGTCTTTTTGAGTGGTCCCTCAAGAACACCTTTCTTGATACCAGTTTGGTATTCTGTCTCATGAGATTTATAAAAAGCAAAACAGGATAGACTCCTAGGAGATATTTGTATGCTAGTCTTCAGATATATGGCTGCTTAATAAGGTTATTAACTCCAAATTGTATCTAGTGGATATAGATGTACATCCTTTACATGACTGGGGAAATCAGGGCACTCAGAAGAGGACACAAAGCCAAAATGATATGGCTATACCTCTTTGGCATCCTGAAGTACCCAAATTGCTGGTCTTGCCTCTTCTGCCACTGTTGGGTGGGATTTTGAGTCCCGTCCTTGCCCTAGCTCTGGTATTGCTCCACTATTTGCTTTAGTAAGGTCTTTCAGTGCACTGATCAGTCACTTTTATTGTCTGGTTTCCTGTAGATATACTGAGTTCAGCCATTCAAGAAAGTGTCCAACAATTGCCAGTGCCTTTCAGAAGAAAATAAGAGCAGTGTCTGGCCATGGGGAAGAAAAAGGACAACAGTTTCTAGTTATGGGCCTTCAGTGTTATGGATCTGTTGAAGAGCTCTGTTTCACCAGAAACTCCCAAAAGATATACTGCTCCAAAGACAGCACTATAGGTGGTAGCTGTTCAGTTTTCATAAATACACTTTTTAAATCTATAATACTGAGAAGTGCCTACCTGGAAATTGACAGTTCTTGGATTAAGCATTAGCATTAAGATTGGTCCTTTTAAAAGAAATTGATTTTGAGTTAAATGTGCCTTTTTTTCATTTTGTTTTGTTTTGGGTTTTTTTAAACAAATTATTGCCCTGCTTAGAGTTCTTTATTCCACTTATCATAGCAACGGATATTAAATTCCCACTCCCTCTTCTGTCTTCTCTCATTTACAAAGTGGTATAAACCATCATTTACCGTGTAAATTGAAACTTCATAGTTAAAGAGGGTGGAATATTTCTATTTCTACATGGTGAAGCTGTTCCATCCTTTCTGGATTATTTACATGCACCCTTGAAATGGCAGTGATCCCATGCTCCAAGTGAACTCTCTAACCATCAGGCTACTGAATCATTCTGCTCTACCCTGTCCCTACAGATATACTCAATTATTTCCTGGAATGTAAGACATAAGAAACTGAAAATCTCCTATTCTGGAACACCTTATCAGTGGCACTCCTCAGGCAGGTGGGTTCAGCCAGAAATGAAGTCAAAGCTTAGTTCCCTCACATTACACCAACCAATGAATTGACCCTTTAAAGATATGGCAGCTTTGCCTTTCTTAAAGACTGGCTGCACTATGAATCCATCCAGGTAAAATAGTTCTGGAAATGTCTATTTTATTAATCAAGTTGGGATTAGGCAGGATTTTGGCACCTCACTGTTTAACGCTAACAGAATTAAACTGTTATGTGTGCCAGGATTTAGTGCCTAAGAGGCTTCACTAATGGGAATTTAGGAGACCAAAGGTGTTAACCTTGGTTCCTACAGTTAGTCATGAGGTGGAGTGTTATGAAAGCCAGTGGTGCCATGAAGAAAGGTGTGCTCTATCAGTCAGGTATGAAACCTTTCTGTCGTGCTTCACAGCTTCATCTGGAGTTTCACCTCCTCTCAGGAATATAATCAGTAGAACACAATATCATATTCTATTTTTTAGGCAAATTATATGTAATAACCAAATAGAGAAGACAGGTGTGATTCAATACAGATTGCAAGGTTTTTGTGTTTGTTTTCCTGATATAAATACAAGGACTACTGTAATGTTACAGACTATAAAAAAATCACTGATTACTAGTTACAGAAGGATTTTTTTTTTTTTTTTTTTTTTGT
>NW_008616763.1:96085-117713 GCF_000691845.1 Merops nubicus
ATTATTTTCTCCTTCCCTGGGCAGTTTTAATAAAGATTCACCTATGTTTCCTCTTCTGTTATCTTTATTAACTCAGTATCCCTATCACGATGCATTTCTTTTCCAAGTATGGGAAGTTTAATTTTCTTCTGCATTTCTTTTCCAAGTATGTGCTGACAAAAAACAGATAAATAAATTGTGAGCTATGCTTAAAACACACAGTGATAACTAATGGTCATAATCAGTTTACTTGGATATTGTTAGTGTGCCTGTCTATTCTTTGATAGGAATTAAAATATTCAGCTCCAAATTTAACTAAATTAGAAACATAGTTTTTTAGGAAGCATATGAAAAGTGAATACTTAAGTCACATTAGCATTTTTAAAAATATCACTCCACAGATGGGATTCATCTCTCTTAGTGCAGCTCTGCAAAAGCTAGCCTAAACTAAGCTATCCTAAGCAAGCTCCTTTTGTAATCAGTAGACAGATATAGGTGTATCCAGAAGGCAATTTTTCTCATTTCTGTGTCTCTGTGGAAGAGGAGAAGTCTAAGGAGCAGTCTAATTTATATATGATGAACCTTATGTGAGATGAGTCCTACATTTGACATCTTGTGATATTCAGTTCTTGTCAAGATTAACTGAATGAATATTTTCTGATTTGGTAAAGAGTAATGACCAAAATTCAAGCATGTATAACACTTTTCTACTTCATTCCTCAGCCCAGACTCCCACTGGTGTAGACTCCTGACACACCTGGCCATTGCGCTAAATCATTCAGAAGTCTGTCAGGCTTAGGATAATAATTGTAGAAGGGGGCAAGTCCTCATCTGTTAAAAGTTCAAAAATGCTTAGGCTGGCATTCTTAGTTTTCCTTGTTTCTTCCCAATGTATATACAAGGTCAATAGTGCATATAGCACAACTATAATGTTTTAATATTTTTAAAATGCATTTTTCTTTACAATTTTTTCTAAATTTTTCAGCCCAAAGCATGAGAACTATCCACATATATTTATCAATATAAAAAAAAAAATATTTATAGGAACTTGTGATTTCTGTAATTGAAACGAAATATTAAACAAAAATCTTAATTTGAATGAAAATCAATATTCGTAACATGGAAATGGACACTGAAATGGAGAAATGGGCACTCATTTTAGCTTGTATAAAATATACACATGATGCTTGCTTTATTTTAAAAATACCATCCTAGGCATGTGTTATTTTAAAGCATCCTTTAATGCATCTCTAAAGCCTTGTAAGGAATGTAAATACTCAATACATATTTTTTGTATAACATAAAAAACTCTCAGGCACTTTAAAATAGCTTCTTCAATGTGTATTTCCTTTGTTTTCACAGCATCATAGCACAGTTATTGGTGTGTGTAGATATATCTGAATCTGGATGCAGCTGTGTGCAGGATTCAGCTGATGGTAGCAAAAAAAAAATATATCTTGTTCAGATTCGGCTGTGACAGAAAAAACTCAGATTTCTATGGCTTTTTTGCTAGCACAAGTCAAAAGAAGCTCAAATTCAGCCAGTGAGTTGACTATGCATCCCCTAAAGCCTGAGCAGTATATTTAGCATAGGACTGTCAGCTGAGCCACTTGGATCAGGCAGCAGCAGCTCCAGGAACGTAGAGATGAGATCTGGGGATAGAAACTAGTGCTACCTGTCTGTTTCAGGTGTGCTCATTTAGTTCATGCAGCAGCGAAAACAAATCCATCCTCATTGCTATTTTGTCATGATTTTGAGCTACTTCATGTGTGCCCACATTTGTGTTATATTCATCAAAGTTTCATCAAATCCTGAGTGAGACCAGAATTTGTTTCTCATGATGAAATGTAAACTACTGGTCTGGCAAACCACCCCCTTTACCCCCAATTTTATGATTATTTAATAATGTTATTTATTATTATGGCTATTTCCTGTCAAATCCCATTTTGCCAGATTCTTTACCCATTGCTGTGCAACACACCCCCCCCTGCCCCCCCCTTGCAGAACTTCATGCTTGGAACCTGTCACACGCAGGCTGACACACCTGGGTGCTCATCCTGCACAGCTGTACATGTGCCACTGCCCAGCCATCTGCAGAGTGTTCCATATGGCCAGTTCCCCTGTAGGGTGGACTGACAGGTAGCTCCATCCGAGAGGGAACGTTTATTCCATAATTAGAAAGCATTACATTAGGGTTTGCTACAATAAGAACAGCATCAAACTGCTACCCCAAGACCAATCTTTATCCCAGGTTCAAGGCAATTTTTTACCTTCTTGTTTGTGGGGAATTTTTTGTTAATTTTAGGTTTTCTATACCTTCCTGACACCTGTGAACAAAAGTGCTGAAATGCCATTACAGTGACTGTCCTTGCCATGTTTATTCCAGGTCTGAAAACGGAATATTCCATTTCAGAATTCACTCTGGTGAGATTAATTCTAGCCCAGCCCAGATAATGGATAGAGGTACAGGTGTATGAAAAATAAACAGAAAAAAAAAAAAAAAATCAATTAGATTCTCAAACATCAATAATACATGAAATGCAAATGGTTTAGAAAAAAAAAAAAATCAGATATGAGACAGTGTCTTAACACTAAGTTTAATACCATTACAAGTTGGTAAGGTACCTCTGTCATTTTGTGTAACATATAAACTACAGTATAGTATAGAATACAAACATTATCAAGGACACTTTGGGATATGATGGGGAGCAAGGCATTGAGATACTGGGAGTAAGAAGAGAATGAAAATCTCATGTGAACTTGCACAGTTTCAGTGACTTCAGTGATTCCTTAATTCAGATGAACTGACCCTGTACATCTTACAAATGTTCATGTTCCTGAATTATATTTTTTCATCCTTCCTCCTCTTATTTGCTTCCTGAATTTTCACCATTTATTTACCACAAGTATTACAATGTGACTGTCTGTCAGAGACAGTACTACATTTTTAACCTGCATAGTCATAGGCACAAAAAGGTTTCTCATCAAAAGAGAGCTGCAAGCAACGTATTCCCCTCCTCCTCTTCTTTCTTTCCAGCTCAATTAAGAAGCAACATATTTTTCCTCTCAGTGCTTGCCTTTTATCTATTCCTCTTCTCATGTTTCTCTGTTATTTTTTCTCCTTCGTGGCATAGCAATGGTGCTGAATGCTGATGAGATAATACTAAGTTTAACCCCACACACTCCTTTTCCTAATTCCCTCAAGTACTAGAAACATGACCTGCACTTTTTCAGGTTCCCTGCTGGCCCAGAGAACTGATACGAATCTCAAAACATCCACACCTACTCCATGACCACAAAATATGGAATAATTCTGTTCCTTGATGAGCAGAAGTTGGAAAACAATGTACCCTGAATAAAAAAAACAGCTCGTGAATATTGTTATACTGTTTGATTATTTCTTTAGTTTACTTAAAAAACAAAACAAAACAAAAGACAGATTTTCAAGGCAATCATTGTTCTATCCAAATACTTTCTATCACAGTTTTACATATGAAAAGTGAAAATCTGAGCCGGAAAATTATTTTTATGAACCTCACTTTTTGCCACCCACTGGGATTATATAGAAATGTCTTATGTCTGAATTTGTTTAGCCTTTATAATATTAAAATGATGGATACTTGAAAAATGGTAAATATAATGGGATATTATTTTTTTCAATAAAATGGGAAAAATACAGCATACTTGCTTAGCTGTTAATAGTGTAACTAATAGTATTTTTTGTAGTTTTTCAGATTTGGTGACATCACTTAATTTAGAAGCTTTACTTCAACTGTATTTGTAATAATTTTAAAGCTCATCTAGTGGAAGAATTTTGTCCATGATATGGATAACTATATTAATTTCAAAAGAATGTGTTTTGCTATTGTAATACACACAATAGTCTTTCTGTAATGTCTGCTATAAACTAGAGGTTCTTCCATGCCACAGAAAGCTAAACAGTAATTTGAAAAGGCTGTTGATTAAAAAACACATAATAATGAATGAAAAGTTTAACAAGATTTTGTTGGTTTTTTTGTTGTTTTTTTTTTTTTTTTTGGAAGAGTGAAAAATATTCTTCTAAAATGTGATGTTTTCTTCATTGTCCAACAAACTGATAGCAAATTAATATGTGTTATCAAAGTTTTCATGGACAGAATGAAAGTAAGAAAGGTTACCTGATTTGAATGTCAAGGTAATATGAAACTGAGGTTTTTGTCTTAATTAAAAACTACCCAGATAGTATGGTTCCTTATTATTTTTCTCTTCCTTCATTTTTTGAGATTATTGAAACATAGCTGAAGGAAAGACGTAGTTAAAACCAACAGGAAAATTCTGAAGTCTGGGAAAAAAACAAAACACCATGCCAAAACGCTTTTGTTTTAGGCTCTCAGAGTCTCTTCCTATCCTGCTTTGTCTTATTTTCCCACCTATCTCTTCAAATATAAACATTTACAGCTTTTAGAAATGTTTTGCAAGCTGTACATCAGAACCAACCTTGCAAGTTTGCTCACAATTTCATAAACCCCTCAGCTTGGAAGTATAGAAAAATACAGAAAAGTAAGCTAAAACATTTGTCAGTTTTAAGGAAGGGTTACACTGCTGGATGGAGGCAGGCATACCTGCCTATCCTTTAACAGCTTTATCTTACCAGATAATCACCATCTTCTGGTAGAAAAACTTTACTGTTGAACAGACTACTAAATCCTTCCAGGGTATTATTATTACTATTATTATTATTATTGAAAATTCTGTGGACTTCCCATACATTGTATTGTAACATAAAAACTTTTGCTCACAGAAAAATATGTGGACAGTATAATTTGTTAGTGGGGGACACAGTTTTCAGTGTCCTTTCTGGGAGCATTGGGAACACTGCACTTGCTGTAGAGTATCACTCTTCACAGCAGGGCTTACTGCCAGGTAGAAACAACCATCCTAACTAATTTAATAACACAGGATATTGGTTTCAGATACACTGATGACATACTGAAATCTAATGGCTTACAGGTGATAATACAAAAAATAATAACCTGGATACTTTACAAAACTTTATGCATATAGTGACAGCCACTGTATCAGCAAAGGAGACAGGAAAGTCCTTCAGTACCAAAGTATACAATTTTTTTTTTTTTTTTTTCAAAACTATAAACTTTATAAAGAAAGTCCTTTTTAACACTACTGACAGTGTATGCGAATGGGAATTCTGACACTCTTGTATAATTAATTTATGTTGTACAGATGCTAGAACCAGCCATATACAAATAATAGATCTTTAGAGAATGGAACAATTAATTGACATTGCATTTGCCAGTGAGAGTCTACAGAAACACTTATTTTTTAGAATGAATTCCAACTCTCAGCTTTAGAAAAAGGACGCCTGACACCCAATAATTAGCAAACCAGAATCTATGCACCAAATTATTATAATGTACATATTCATTTCATTAGATTCACACCACCGTGTGGTGTAAAGCGGGAATAATTAAACACCAGATGGTGGTGTAAACTCCAATAGCAAGAGCTTATGCATAACGCATGAGAATGGAATTTACTGTTGTTTTTATCCATTTAGAGCCATTATGCTACTCTTGGACCCCAAACTATGTCTCAGAGAAAATGATCTCTCTGGATTGAGAATTCCTCTATACTGAACAATTTGTTCATTTGCTCTGTTATATCCTCATCAGTTATCTTCCTGCTCAACTTCCAGAATTTCCGAGAACACATTATTTTCTGGCAGCACTCACAAAACTCCTGAGCATTTCTATCATACAGAAGCACCTGAGCTTACGGGATATCATTTTATGTTTCTGCCAGCAGTATAAAGTTTAAGATTAGGACCTCTGGAAATTAAATCTGATTTTTAATGATTGTAGTGTCACATTTCCAGCCTGAAATACTTTCAAAATGTCATTAACTGATGTACCATTAATCATTTAGATTTTTTTGACCATTAAAATATCTTTTTTTTTCATTAAAGAAGTAATGAATATGAAAGTGAAGTGAAGACAGGATATATAGTATATTAATGGCTGGAGTAGAGAGCAGATTAGTATGCTTAATTCTTCTTCAGTCATGACGTTCTACTTAGATGTTTATACTGCTTCTGAGTAAAACAATGGCAGTTAAAAAACAAATGGGTTGTTCCTCTCATAATAAGTCCCAACAAAAGAAAACAATGACATTAACATATATAACTTTTGCTCCTTCACCACTACCAACTGAGTTAAAATTAAGAAAACTAGAAGTTAAGGTGTACTTTTTTAACTTCTGCATGAGAAAACATATTCGTGATCAAGATTGTTGATGTCTGCAGCATTCACGGATGCTGTCAGCCCCTCAAAGCAGAAAATCATGTTGCCCACTCTGTGCCACTGTATGAAGAGCACAGGGCCTAATGCTCAGTTGCTGTTGATTAGTCCTGCTTTTCTGCATCTGACAGTTCTCATTACCTTCTGATACCCTGTCTGTCTGTCCAGAAAAAGAGAACTAGGATGCCAGAAGGTTCAGCTGTTCCACACATATGACAGCTAGATGTAGTAGCAACAATTCCTATGTTATTATTTCTCACCAAGCCTTGTGAAATATATGCGTTTTCCAACACCCTTTTGAAATATGAAGAGCTGCATGTTTAGATGACACTCAACACACATCCAGAAAGTGTATGTGTGAGAAACAGAGGTAGTTTAAAGACATTTGTACTCTGTCAGCTCAAGGACAGATGACATTCCATGTCTAGCAAGCAGGAGAAGAACACCGCTGCAGCTGCATCCCATACCAGAGGATGGGATATTATGGCTCCCATGGCTTTGAAGGGAAAATTATAAAATATTTTCTGACATCAGGTAGCTTTACACACATGGCTAAATGCATAGTGTTTATGATAGCAAGTGCAATCTTGCCTCTAGGTTATATTGTCTGGAGTCCCAGAGTTATTTACAGGACTAGGTACTGCAATCAGAAGTTATACTTTTCTCAGATCACCTAAAAACCCTGTGCCTGACTAGGTTTCATCCTCTGCCTCAATGGCCCATCTGCCAACTAAGACCATTCAGAGTGAGAATAGTTCGAGATAGAGGATTGTATAGGACTTTTTGTATTGGTCCTTCTGCAATGGAATAACCTATGACAGGGTAAGAAAGCAGTGACCTGGCAAGCCTTAGAAGCAGCCATGGCTTTCTGAAGCAACTTAGGTTTTCATACAGGGTTGAGTTTTCAAGCAGTTGGCTCCATTTTGCTAAAACCAGCTGGTGAAACCACAGTGAGATCCCAAACCATCCACCAAAGAACAGTTTATCAGGTTTCACTCACCGCTGTGGCTCCACTTCTATAGGACACACAGTCTGTGCTTGGCTCAGGAGGCACTGCCTTGTCCTTCTCTGCTCGCTTTGGATCCCAGTCTTCTGCACCTTCTTCTACAGGAAGTCCGATTCCTTCAGGCTCTGTGATCACCCTTCACGACTCTTTTGGGTGATTTAGTAGCACAATCCTTTTTCGCCAATATTTTTTTCATTTGAATGCAGCTCATACAATCTGAGCTTACATCTACAGTAGCCATGATTTACTTCAGTACTACACTGGCAAAGGGCTTCTGTGTGAATGCATCTATATCAGTCAAATCTGCCCTTTATAAGTGGAATAAAACTATACCACGTGCTGTGCTGCTGGTCTAAGTGTAGGTGCTCTAGGAATAGTAGAGTTTTGTGCTGTCACAGCTGTTTCAGCCATTGGTTTTGCCCTGATTACAGTACACAGCTGTGCTGTCAGGGCTCTGCATTTTGGATGTATAGTTTTAGAAGCACACTGGCAAAGCAATATTCACTGCCAGGATTATCACTGTTTTCATAGTCCTGGGCTTTGAGTTAGTTTGAGAACAATTTTTTTTTTTTTTTTTTTTTTTTTTAAATTTCCTCTTCTCAGAAGAGTTTTAAGAAAATTGCATCATTTTAGTGAAGCTTAAAACAAAGGAAAATATACAGATCTGATAGAACCAAATATAACCAGAGAATCTTGATGAAGAATTTCCTCTGAGAAGGTTTTTTAACAAAAATTTAAGTTCTGAAATACCAGCATTTCTGAAAGAGTGAAGCAAAATGAAGAGCCAAATGTTTCCTCTTGTGGAAATCTAAATGAAGTTATTTCATTACATTCAGTAGCCTCCTAGTCAATTTCCAACTCCTGCAAAATATTTACTTTCTAATTAATGATCTATTTGTGCAAGGGCTTGTTAAAAGTGCAGCTAAAGTCACTGTGTTCTTTTTTGCAATGGACTCCTTTGAAGACTGTGCCCACTTCAGTGAAGTGCAGCTTTTTAATCATAATTTTTAAGGCTCTGTGCACTACAGAATACCCCTGAAGGTGAAAGGTCCCACAGCCCACCATCACAAAAGTCTGGAGAAAACTGCTTCCTGTTGGATTACCTTGAAACACTTTTTAAGAAAGCTGAATATATTGAAACAATATGTTTTACAAGTGCTTTGTGTGTGTGTTTAAGGTCCAAAAATAATACTGTAACAACTGTGATAAGCCCAGGCTAGTCCTTCCTACCTCCCACTGAGCTCTAACCATAGCGTGAGTCGTGGTGTTGACTCTCAGTGTAGCAGCATGAGCGTGTCTCTTTGTGAAGCAAAAGAGATATATTTTGGGGATATATTCCAGAGCGAGCTATCCTCACTGAGCATGACACAACAGCTTTCTAATGAAGTTTAGTACATGCTATTTGCCTACATTTGTGGATGGCTGGAAACATTTGTACTCCCAAGAAGTTCAAATTATATTGTTAATTTATTTCACTATTCCAAACACATCTAAGACAGCCTCTTTTGTTTGACATAGAAGGAAAAGTTAGAGAGTCTTCCAGTCCACCCAGACACCTAGTCCTAGAGGCAAAGGGAAAGCAAACGCTACTGTTGTCTCTGTATATTCTATAAGGGAACACATCCCTTACCATCACTGCTCCAAAAGAGAGTTCCCCTGTTGATTTCCTAGATTAAGCAAGAAAACAAGAGTTCCTTTCTTGCCAGCTCCTTCTTCTTCTTCAAAAAAAAAAGACAGGATCTGACATCTGGGGGAGAAAGGGTAGAACTTACCACATCAGTAAACTTTTAGTATTACCTATACCTTATTAACACCTTTTTTTTTTGTTGTTTTTAACTTCATATTTCTACCTATTTCTTACCTAATAAGTCTGAAATTTGATAAAAGATAACTTGTGTTTTCGTTCAAATTCACTGCTTCTATTTCTCCATTAATTTAGTGGAAAAAAATTTCAAAACTGATGACAATTTCTTGGAATTCTCCTTCTGGATCTGTCTAAAATTGAGAGTGTATAGGAAGTGGAAATAAGAAGTACAGAGTACCTATTTTAAATAAGACTGGAAAAAAGAAGATTTTGGTGTAATTTTGTGACATACTGAAAGCTTTTTGTAAATTTCTATCAGCTTTTCAATAGAGTAATTTATTGTTGTATTACAATAGGACAAATGGTAATCAATGAGACTGCAAGGTCCCTTCCAACCCAAAACAGTCTGTGATTCTGTGGAAAAGACAGAATGAAACAAATTGTGTATTTTGAAAAAAATAAAATAAAATCTATGGAATTTACTGTCACAGGTGAATCCTTAAAAGGATTTAGGTATGTGTATGGGCCACAAAAACATATAGCTCTATAGTGAAAAGTGTTAAAACAAAACTAAAGTAACTCTCTTGGAAAACATTGAAAAGTTTTGTGCTTCAGGCATAAACACAGATTTAAAAAGGAAGGAAAAGGAGCCATTCATCAGGCAGATAATTAAATAGGGGCTCACTACAACGTTTCTTTAAACTTTTCTTTGAAGAAACTGGCATTACTCACAGTTAGAGCTGCTCCTGAATTAGAGGAGCAACTGATCTGATTCAATACAGCAGTTCCCATGACCTCACTAGGAAAACTGAAATGGAATAGCCTTCCTAGGAAAGCCAGGCCTCAGTAACTGATTTTGAAACATTCAGGTGTAGGCAAATCTGAAGTCAGTAGGAATCTTTGTAAACTCCCTAAGTGTAGAATAATCTACCTAGATGATATAACCAGTGGAATAAAAATGTAAATATCGTATCCTTAGCTCGGATTTGTCTCCTATAAACAGGAGATAAAGGGCCTTATAAAACAGCGGATGTAGAAAGAGATAGCAATAGCTTTCAGGTACCTGTAGAGAGAAATAAGGTTTCTTCTCAGCTTTCTCTTCTCCAGGCTAAAGAATCCCAGTTCCTTCAGCCACTCCTCATATGACATGTTCCTCAGACTCCTCACTAGCTTTGTTACCCTTCTCTAGACCTGTTTCAGCACTTCAATGTCTTTCTTATACTGTGGTGCCCAAAACTGAACCCGGTACTCAAGCTGTGGCCTCCCCAGTGCCTAGTCCACGGGCACAATCACTTCTCTGCTCCTGCTGGACACACTCTTTTTGATATAGGCCAGGATGCTGTTGGCCTTCTTGGCCACTTTGGCAAACCTCTGGTGTGACTAGTAGACAACTATTCACTGATTTAATTTTCTACCTTCAGATTTTTTTGTTGTTGTTGCTGTTATATTTAGCTATAGTTCAACAAGTAACTGGTAACTTTATAAAGCTAAGAAACTTTTGGTTGGTTGGTTAGTTGGGTTTTTTTTGCAGGCTAATTTAGCTTTTGTCCACCTTGACCCTAAGAATATTTTGAAACTCTATAAAAAGTACTGCTCTTTATTTTCAAACTATCCATTTTGAATGCATCACACAAGGAAACTGGGTGAAAAATCACTGTAATGTTTAATAGGATAGTTATAATATGTGGATTGTAAAAATTAAGTTTCCAGGTAAAACGGGTATGCTAACATCCATGATGTAGAAAAAATGGTACAAATAGAAGATAATTCTGCATGCTTGAATTACATTAGAGATGGCAATAAGTACTCCTGTATAGGCATTCCTTTAGTGTGACTCCTCTCTACTATCTCTGTGATGCTGCAATGGAGACAACATTTAAACTATTCGTCCTGGACTCCCTGCAGACTCAATGGAGGTGTAATTTATCTTCCCTGTTTCAGACACCTACTTCAGGATATCATGAACTGTGTTCTGAAAGAGCTAATATACAGTGCTGGTTATCTCAGACATTCACCACCAGTATCTATGCAGCATATCCTACATCTGACCATCACACTAGTAGGGCTGTAGCAGCAGCTCTGCAATGTAAATTTTTGAATGTGGGAGTAGTGGTCAAAGAGGTTACTGTGCAGGACACAGTAACTGGATTGCAGTTATCCTTCCAGCATCTCAGCCCTCAAAGGCAAGTGACATAATAGAACATGTGCCTTTCAGCAACAAACTGGTTGACTGTCAAGACAGGAAAGTTAAGTACTTTACTGAAGGTCATAAAAGTAATTAATGACAAGTGCAGGTTTGTAACTTACTCCCACATCTGAATGCAGATTACAAAAGTAGGTTCCTCTTTGATGGTTTCAGAAAAACAGTCCAAGGTTACTGTTTCACTACAGAGGGCTGTAATACTTAAAGATGTGGCTATTGGAGGAGGGATTAAACTAAGTGACTGTCACTGGCCTCAGCACGAGCTCCAAAACTATACGTGTTGCAGTACCTTTAGGGCTGCTAAACAATGAACCAGTGTACTGACCAGAAATGTTTTTATTCCTCTATCAGTGCCAGGAAAAAATCTCACAATTGCAATTGAGAGTCAGTGGAGAATTTCATTCTGAGTGTTAGCTAAAAGGGCTGCTGATAAAACAAATGTCCCACAGGATCCTATTGCTTTTTATTACAGAGAGGCCTAGAGTGGGTTCAAACAATTAGCTGTCAAGGGATGTTTTTAAGGGTGCTACTTTACAGAAGCAGATAAGGTAGAGAGGAAGGGGAAAGCCTTGTAAACAATCTGTCATTTTTTCATGTAGCATTCAAGGTAGGTAACACTGAAGTCATACAGGAATACGCATCACTTGGACCATATCTGAAAAACCATAATACTGAGTTTGAGTTATCTTTATCAGCCTCATATTAAAGTTTGTTGAACTATGACTTTGTCACAGATTATAAGAAATAGAATTTTTGTTTCTTTTTATCTACCAAAACTCATTTCCAACGCTGCATGATACACACATTTTTTAATAAATATCCAAAGTGCAACTGGAGATGTCACATTGTCTTATCTTAAAGAACTGGGATTTATATAAGCCTGATTTATTGTTAGTCTGTGTTGGAAATATGGAGAGAAATTATGCTATTAACACTGTTTGTATATAATCTTCTAGCCTCAGGGATGCTGAATATTAAAGCAGGCAAAGACACCTGGCTGTTTATTACAATACAGGTAGAAAAAGTGTATTGAGCAGAGTAAGTAAAATTCTCAAAACACCACTATATGATCTAGAGCCCACTTTCAAAGAATTTTTGCTTTTTTAGACTTAAGCTCTGTAGAGATCAAAATGTATTTAAAATAGGGCATACATGATCTGAAAACCTTATCCACTATGAGTATTTCCATGTTATAGTAAAATATCCCTCTACCTTTTGGATATATGTCAAAATAAAATAAAATAAAAAAAAACAACTAAAAAATAATAATTAAAAACAAACAAACAAAAAACAAAGAGAGGAAGGGTGAAAGGAAAGAAGGAAGGAAGGAAGGAAGGAAGGAAGCAAGGAAGGAAGGAAAGAAGGAAGGAAGGAAGGGAAAAATGGGTATTTATTTTGTATTTTTACCATTTGAATATCTAATACATAAAATATGGATAATTGTTGGGACTTTTATTCTTTGTTATTTACACAGGAACTGTGTATTGTTTAATCAAAATTAACCTGTGCCTATTTTATTTAATGCAATCCAGGCTCAGATTTACTTTTTTTTTTTCTTTGCCAAAAGAAATTCTGTGTTACATCAGGGTTGAAGGCTTCAGGCCAGAGTCAAATTCTTTTTTCTTTCTACTGTAAGATTCTTGGAATTTACCTCATTCTTGCCACATTGTTTTCCATACTGAAAAATACAATAATGTAGGGTACAAACACATAAACTCTATACAAAGACAAACTTATGCCCTGTATTTAAAACAGTTCAGTAAGGTACTTCAACTAAAATCCATAAAGTTATTTTAGTATGGAAACCCAGCCTAGTTCCTTACTTAACTACTACCTGAAATTCTTAAACAGTAACCTTTAAATTATCTTTTTAGAAAAAAAATCCATTCTTTCAGAAATTGTTCTCCATGGGCCAGAGAAAAGCTGCAGCACTTTCATACGGCCTCGTGTCTAGGTCACTGGTCTAGGGATAAGGGAATCATCAGTGAGTGTATCTTCTGATATTTAACTGTTGCTGGAAAACTTCCAGAAATGTCTTAGAACAATGAAAGCTGGCTAAAGAATTGCGGTACCTTCTGCATGCCTTGGGTATCAGGATGTATGACATACTGTTCCTGTGACATCTCCTATCCATTATTGCAGGCATCTCTTGGCATGCTCTCCATTGTCTCCCAAGAGTCTAAGCCTTTCCATATGTTTTATGCTGACTCTAGTATCAAACTCAATCGGCTGTTCAACTTGAAGTGAGGATGACAAACAGCTGTATTAGGAAAGCTAGAGGAGCAGTAGTCTCCAGCACAAGTGTTTTTGTGGATCCAACTTAAGTGCACAAATAGGAAAGGATTTAGTGACCAAGTTACCTACATTTTGCCACATGAAGTGAAGAAATATCATAAATGCTTTTGCATATCTGAGCCTGGGTCACTTTTGAATTCAGGACCTTAATGTTTTTGAAAATTTTACAGCTTCTTGCTGTCCCAATAGAAAGGCCATAAAAAGAAGACACTTGTTAATTAAATATTGCTAACAAAAAGAGAGCTGTCATGTAAATTTAGCTGTCAACAGTTGCTATTCTGTTAATTAAGTTGCATATGATACGTTAGCAAAGTCCTACAATAATTTTTCAAGCAGAAGGTTTTGGCCTTTTTATGGATCGGGGAGACTTTAGCTATAGCTCACTATTTCCTCCTTATTCCTTTAAACCCTCTTGGTCTTAAGCTAAAGACAACAGTCTGGGACTTCCAGATTGGCAGTGAATGAGACATTGCTTTGAGTATATGACTGATAAAAATCATTTTACCACATTCATATGTCCCATTTTAAATGAATCTGTGACTATTTGCATCACCAGCAGTGTTTCTGAGGGAGGCAACTGGCTTCCTGGTTAAGTCAGAGCAGCAGAGGGGCTTGTAGTCTTCAGGGGTTGAGCAGCTGAGGGCAAGGGAAGGGAAAATGGAAAATTTATATCCCTCACTGATGGATTAACTCTTTGCAACCACTCTGTGAATAAAAAGCCTTTATTAACACAGCCCTTATTAATAAGGCTCTAGTAGAAAATAATGACCCATACAGTTATATTGACAAAACTGAGACAAATAATCACAGTGAGGTCTGAGATCTCTGAACATAATGATTTATCTGTTTGCTTTTACTATCCCTTTTAGTATGGCATGTATCTTCTACGTTCCTCTCTAATAATATCAGATTAAGATCATGATACTTATTCTTGCTTGCAATTATTTATTTATTTATTCTTCCCTGGATTGATACTCATATGATGGAAAATGTCTTTTTATATAACGTTGTTATTAGTTTTTGCACGAATGTTGCTAGTAATCTCACCTCATCAAGAAAATATTCCAGGAATCATTTCAGAGTAGCCACCAATCAGTGAAGTTATTTGTCATTTCCAAGATTATCCCCTTTAGATCTGTTACTGGAAATACTGCAGACAGCATTTATCTGTTGTAGAAATAATTCCACAGAAGAGAGCAACTGGAATGTATTGAACTCTGCCTCCGGGCTAGGGGATGTGGGGGGGGTGAGAGGGGAAGGGAGGGTATGAAGAATGTGTTGAAAGCTTGTGGGTAGGAATTAAGGGGCAGGCTCCAGGCTAATATGGGCGACTGTTGTGAGTGTTTACTACAGGACACTGGATCAGGAAGAAGTCAATGAGGCCTTCTACAGACAGCTAGAATCAACCTCAAGATCACATCTCCTGGTGTTTATTTAGGACTTCAACCACCCTGATATTTGCAGGAAAATCTACACTGCTGGACACAAACAGTCCAGGAGGTTCCTACAGAGCCTTGATGATAACTTTTTGACACAGGTGGTGAAGGAGCTGATGGGAAAAGGTGTGCTGCTGGACCCTGTGCTAACAAACAGACTGTTTGGGGGCATGAATTCTGGGGGCAGCTCTGGCTTCAGCGATCATGGGATGGTGGAGTTCAGGATCATATGGGGAAGTAGCAAGGCAATAAGTAGGATTAAAAACCTGGACTTAAGGAGATGTGAGTTTGACCTCTTCAAAGTCCTGCTTGCACTAATCCCATAGACTAGGGCTCTAGAAGGGAGAGAGGCCCAATAGAGCTCATTAACTTCCTTCCATGATTTCTTTCCAAGCTCAAGATCAGTGCATCCCTATGAATAAAAAGTGTAGGAGGGAAAAGACCTGCATGGATCAACAAGGTGCTTCTGGAAAAACTCAATGGGAAGAAGGAAGTTTACAGAATGTGGAAAAAGGGATGGGCCACTTGGGACGAATATAGGAACGTTTTCAGAGTATGCAGGGATACAAAGAGAAAGGCCAAGGCCCACTTGGGACTAAATCTGGCAAGAAATGTCAAAGACCACAAAGAAAGTTTCTCCAAGTACATCAGTAGCAAAAGGAAGACTAGGGAAAATGTGGGCCTGCTGCTGAGGGAGGTGGGTGCCCTGGTGAGAGCAGAAACAGTGAAGGCAGAGTTACTGAATGTCTTCTTTGCTTCCTTCTTTACTGCTGAGACTAGCCCTCAGAAATCCTAATCCCTTGAGGTAAGAGAGAAAGTCTGGAGGAGGGAAGACCCTCCCTTAGACGATGAGGATTTCATTAGGGATTATTTAGGCAAATTGGACACCCACAACTCCATGGGCCCCAATGGGATACACTCACACATGCAGAGGAAGCAGGCAGGTGGTATTGCTAAGCCATCATCTTTGAAAGGTCAAGGAGAACAGAAAAGATGCTGGAGGACAGGAGGAAAGCCAGTGTCACTCCAGTCTTCAAAAAGAGTATGAAGGAGGACACAGAAATTATAGGCCCAGCAGCCTCCCCTCCACCCCAGGACAGGTGATGGAACAGCTCATTCCAGAGGTCGTTACTAAGCATGTGGCAGAAAAGAAGGTTATCAAGAGCAGTCAGCATGGATTCCGCAAGGGGAAATCATGCTTGACCAGTCTGATAGCCTTCTGTGATAGCATGACTGGCTGGGTAGATGAGGGGAGAGCAGTGATGTGGTCTAACTTGACTTCAGTAAGAATTTTGGCACATAATATCCTTATAGGTAAGCTTAGGAAGTGTGGGTTAGACAAGTGGACAGGAAGGGGGATTGAGAACTGGCTGAATGATATTCAGCAAGACCTGGAAAGGCTGAGGATCTGGTTGCAGGGTAGCCTAATGAAGCTCAAGAAGAGCAAGTGTAGAGTCCTGCACTTAGAATCCTGGGTGGAATATCCCCGTGCACCAGTACAGGTTAGGGGTAGACCAGCTGGAAAGCAGCTCCATGGAGGAGGATCTGAGAGTCCTGATGGTCAAGAAGTTAACCATGAGCCAACAATGTGTTTTGATGGCCAAGAATGCCCATGGTATCTTGAGATGCGTTAAGAAAAATGTGGCTAGCAGATGGAAGTTCTCCTCCCCCACTACTCTGTCCTAATGGGGCCACATCTCAAGTAGAGCTTCCAGTTGTAGGTTCTCCTGTTCAAGAGAGATGAGGAACTACTGAAGACAGTCCGACAGAGGGCTACAAAGATGATAAGGGGAGAGGAGCATCTCTCTTACAAGGAGAGGCTGATAGACTTGGGGCTGTTTAGCCTGCAGAAAAGAAGACTGAGAGTGGATCTTATCAATTCTTATAAAAAAAAAATATCTAGAGGTTGAGCGTCAGGAGGATGGGGCCAGACTCTTTTCAGTGGTGCCTAGTGATAGGACAAGGGGCAATGGGCACAAAGTAGAACACAGGAAGTTCCACCTAAAGTTAAGAGAAAACTTCTTTCCTGTGAGGGTGACAGAGCACTGGCACGTGCTGCCTAGAAAGGCTGTGGAGTTTCCTTCTTGATTTGTTCAAAATGCTCCTACATGCAACCCTGTGCAACCTGCTCTAGATGAACCTGCTTCATCAGGAAGGTTGGACTAGGTGGTGTCCAGAGGTCCCTTCCAACCCTTACCTTTCTGTGATTCTGTGAATGCACTTTTCTTCTGATTACTCTCCTGTGTAAATTACCACTTCTATTTAAAAACTTCAGGCTCTGTCCAATTCTCAGATCTAATGAATCTGCTTTATGCTATCATTCTTAGGCCAAGCAAGACTAATTAATCCCAATGGAGAAAACTTCCATTACTGTTCACCTCTTGTTGCAATTCGTCAGACTCTTTTTTCCACTGTCCCAATTCGTAGTGTATTTTTAGGGGCAAGGAATTACAGAGAGAACAACTGAAACATTTTTCTCTGCAGGTAGTGTCTAATTTCTGTGTGAATGCCCTGCTAGAGCATGGGATTGTTGATTTATCCCCAGGTTCCTGTGCATCTCTTCATGCACTTCTCAGCTGCAGATGTATCTTCTTAGGCTTGGGCTATAAATCTCCCTTGTTTTTCTACTGAGACTTTCATTGGTGAAATTCACTACATTTGCTAATGAATAAATAGAGATAATGGATAATTATTGAATAAATTTTCATTGTGCTTTGGTTATAGCATGTGTCATTTTCATTCACAATTTTAATGGTTGCTTTACCAGAACACTAAAAAATAAGAATTAAAACTAAAAAAAAAAAAAAAAAAAAAAGATAATTGATCAAAGATTGCAGCAGAATTTAGAGTCAGATGGACAGGCAGACAATATAGATAGATGTCACTTGGCACTAGATGAGAGTAAGTTGCCTTATGCTGTTCACTGAATGATGGATGAAAAACCTTATTGTTATACAGATGCTTAACTCACTGGTGTGCATTATGATTTTGAAGATGCCATCTGATTTGCACAGATTAGTATGCTATACAGCTATAGATATGTTCCAAGAGGTAGGAACGGGAATTGGTTTATTTTTTTCCTGTTGTTTGTTGCCTGACAGCTTTGATTCCAAGACCCATTCATTATAGCAAACTGAATTTATAGAGGTCTGGACTTTGGCTTTTGCTTCAGTGAAAAAAAAAAATGGTTCTCATTTATTGGATTTGCAAGGGAAATATAATGTGTCTAGCACCTACACAAAGATATTATTGATAGAAACATATTAGAAGACCATGGTGAAGTTGACTGGTGCTGAAAAACAAGAAGGAGGTGGTAAGAGAATATTTGCATACTACTCACCAAAACATATCTTCAAGTTTGCTAATGTCCCTGTTCAACTTGGCATAGGCCTTAGAAGCACTGTGTAATGGGGATAAATTCCCAAACAATGTGTGATAGAACATCTGCTGAGGGGTTTATGTAATTTTCCACTCAATTTGTTCTGTCAAGAAGATAAAGTATTTCACTCCTTTGAAGAGACCAATACTACAGGTTAAAAACCTAAAACTTAAAAAGTCACAAATTCAGTATGAAGTAAACTTTGTTAGTTTCCTCTATTATTTTTCCCTGTAGTGAGTCACTTCATTTTGGTATTTTTTTTTCCATCTCTTCCTTTTATTTTCATCTCTATTTGCTGGGGTAAAACATACAAGGATTTAGGAAACAAGAAATGTGACCTCCCTAAACAAGAAGACAGAATCAGATTTCTCAAACATTGTGTGTGCTTCTACCAGAGCATCCACATGATGACTGAATGACTGTTACTTTACTGGCTTTCACTGAACATAGTTGTCCTGTATAATGAATAAAACAATGAAATTACACCTTTATCACCATCTAGAAATACTCAAAATGTATAAGTTTGTGCTATTTTCCAAATCAGAGCAAATCAAGGAGAAACATTAAATGCATAAACCTGTGAGTCTTCTAATGTAGTATAGGCTTTCAATATAGTACTTTTAGGGCTCCCCAAACAGCACAATATGATTTATAAACCATACTGAAAGCCTTCTCTTGTAGTGTGATGGCTGTTATCATTGGTCTCCTTATTCTTATTTCCTGTGGAGGGAATAGCTGTCATGAAATAGTATAAATATTAAATAATATCAAATAGTACATCCTTTAATGCCTTTAGTGTGAACATGTTGCTCTATATCTGATTCTTTATTTTTATTTCATTTACTTTGCTCATGTGACACAAAAGCTAATATTAAAGGAATTCTACCCTTTAGCAACAGATAGGTATAGTATTAAAACTGAGTATAGAAAGTGTTTAAAATGATGTGCCTAACTGACATGCAGCCTGTCAAATACCTTTTAACATTCTGTGGGAAGAGCACGCTTCACTACCGTATGGCATCAAATCTGGATAGGCTCACTGGTGCTAGTAAAGATGAGCATGTATCTTTACTTTCCTCAGAAGAGTGTAAAACTTTCATTCCTCAAAACATTTAACCAGAGCAAAAAGTTTTTGCTCCAGGAGGACATGAAGACAAAGGCTAAATATATTGAGAAAAACCAATGGATTTGCTGTCCCAATAGCTGCTTCTGTGTTTGTTTCCCAGGCTGGTTGAAATAGAAATTATAGGCACTCACATAGGAGAATGTGTTGTCACATAACTCTCAAATGAGACCCAGTTGGACAAATATTTGAAAGGCTTGCAAACCTCTCAGTCAACTGATACAGCAGTACCTGAGCCATGTTGGTTTTGATGAGTTGATAGCAGAGGTCCTAGAGGAGCAAATATTGTACTGAATGCCTACAGATGGATTTGAGTTGCCTGAAAAGTCAGACTTGAATTGTTTGGTTTGAATCTCTGGATTCTCCAATTTCATCTCCTTGCTTTCTCCTCATTCTGTGACAGTGGGGTACAAAATAATGGGATTTGGGTTAACTAAATTAAGACAAAAAAGAAAAAAATATATTCTGATAAACCATAATCCATTTAAACTCTGCTTTAATTCTTATGATGTGTGTCTGTAGGGGTGGGGTTGTTTGTTTCTTTAAGCCTCTCAGCATTTAGTTTAGATGTATATTTTTCTGTAAAACACCACATGCATCATCTGTAAGCTTCTACAGATTTCCATATGTAATAAAGTAGACAAGATTATACAGCAAGAAAATAGTGTCTTTCTCTTTCCAATGAACTCCAGTAGCAATCAGCTTCTTCTGTTTCATAATTTTCAGTGATCAAGTATATGATGGCTAATTTAGATGAGTCTGAATTCCATTTCACTCCAGCCATGGACCTCCACACTTTCCAAAGTTCTTTATGTCTGATGTGTTGCCAGGACTAAATAATAAAAAGTCCTATGTTGAATTGAAATGCTTTAGTTCTGTTCAGTTACCCCCCTCACTCCAACCACAGCAGAGCTGTTGCCACCTCGTGATGCGACCTGGGTAAATTCCGGAGTGCAAACCAGCTGGCCAGGCACGCCTGCAGCTTGCTCCACTTTGCTGGAGAGGCAGCCAGCTTGCAGTGATCTTTCCAAACCACAGTGTGTTGCTAGCCTTTGGTGCTGCTGGTGATTACAAAGGAAAAGAGAAGGATACAGAAGAGGGAAAAGGACTGCAGGGTATAGAGAGTTGTAATTTTCTTATTTGTAATTTTATCAGTGAAGCTGTCACTTGTTTTCCACTGAGGCCTCTGGCTTTTGCCCAGCAGAACAAGACTAAAGCCTGTGGTGAAATGGGGTAATCTCATCAGTTTGTTTTTTCTTTCAGGCAAGGCAGCAAGAAGTTGGTAATGTCTATATTGCTGACAACGAATGTGGGCAAACTCCATGCGCTTGCACTTACCCCTGATTGCCTCAGTGCCTAAAGGTGCCTCTGGTTTCAGTCATGGTCAGTGTCACAGACCATATCTCTCTCAGGCACTCAATGACCTGTAACCAGTCTGGCTAGAAGATTAACTAAACTCTGGTGTGGAGACAATAGCTGAGAAGTGTGTCTTTCTGGTACAGATGGGGGGAGGTTGAAATTCATCTGGAGGGGAAGCAAAGTTTTTTGAAAGCTGTCTTGAAACTGAACCCTCACAGAAAATAAGGGCCATTATAAGTCTCCTCTATGTCCTCACAAAATACAGAGTATGCTACTTCACCCTGTCTTGTGCAATTGAAATTACATCTTGATTCTGTGGGTCTATACCTTCCTTTAACAGTAATATGGTTATAAACAAAGGCAACAATGGGATGTTCAGCACATGCAGTAATCTTCAGCTGTGCACGCGATGGCAAAAGAAAATAAAACACACCAGCACTATGTCTATTGCATTCCACTGTGCAGTACTTATATTATGCATTCTGGTATTATGGTGAGCAAACCAGTATAAGAATGTAATGGAATAGAACTAATTGCTGCTATTGACCCATGTAGAGTTGAAAGCCTAAACTGCACCTCTAATGTCTCCAACTAAAAATGCCCTTATTTTATTCAGCACACTGACTCTTCCTGTGTGTGTATTCAGTATAATATCCATTCACTGACACAGACTAGCTTTTACTTTTTATTGGTGACAGTCCCACAGACCCAGAGAGCTCTGAGAAAAGGACTTTTTTTTTTTTTTTTTTTT
>NW_008616763.1:117744-143713 GCF_000691845.1 Merops nubicus
CATCAATCCACAGCATTAAATTCCTGTGGCAGGTTCACTCTTCAGCCTGGGTGTACAAATTATGCTCCTAGTTACATACATCTGTGTAGCCTCATTGAAGGCATAGACTCAAACTAGAAACCCAAAGTAGAATTCATAAAACAGAAGAAAGCCAATACTGTAATTTAAGACTGCGTTTGCCCTTCAGACTGTTTATTGTTAGGGACGAACTATGAACAAGAAAAAAAAGCATTTTAGCTTCACTGTTATATTCCAGATTTCATTTGCAGTAATGGTGAATAGAAAAACAAAACAAAACAAAACAACCCCACTGGTTTTTATCCTTTGGTTTTCTAACCAGCACAAATTTTATACTAAGATAATCAAAACACAATAAAGGTAGAAACTCTCACTGACAATAACATAAGAAATGCTTTGCACTCTGGTACAGTTTCCTGTGTATGCTTATTTATATTTTTAAAACATTTAAGTAGCCAAATATACTATTAAAATTATGTTGCAATATACTGTAATCACATATTATCTTAATATTAACTACTAATATAAATTAATTATAGATCTGTTTACTTATGATCTTATATTAGTTTTAAGAATATAGAAACACTAGTTTTATGGAATTTTTCTAAGTTTTATGTAAATAAATATATTTTCATGTCCATGTCTCCCTATGGAACACAATAATTTGTGCCACAAACTCAATTCAACATAAACGAACACAATGCAGCTATTGACTTAACCAAAGGAGCTTGCCCTTAGGCCACCTGTTAGATCCTTTTTATGGCTACTGCAAAGGACTAAGGGCAGTATTAACAGCAAGTTCCACAACTAGATTTTTCTTTTTTCTTTTGAAGGTTTATGTCCAATCTTGTGCTAAGTCCCCCACTGTCAAACACAACACAAACTTAAAGACAAGTTTCAAAAGAGAGACTTAAAACTATTTTAGTGCTTAAGCATAAAAAGAAATAGGAGATGGGAATAGAGAAAAGCCCAGGATTTGTGTGTTCCTGTCAACAAATTATAAGTCAGGTTTAAAACTGTGAGTAAACAATAATGTTCATTACCATAATGGTAGTGGTTTGTACCTTACACTCGCTCTGTCTGAATCATTAAGAATCAATTACTTCTTCAATTCAGAAACCACACGGTACCTTCAGCAGGTCCAAAGAAACTGTATAGCAGCTCCACAAACGGAGCATTACTGCCCAATGCCAACCCTTTAATTCTCTACCATCAGGCAGCAGATTTTTATTTTAAACCATGCCCATTAACTATAACAAAAATCCATTTAATTAAATCCAACCTTACTGTTGGCCTCATTTAAGTGAACAGGCTGATGTGTCTTAATCAAACTCTTCAGTCTTGGAGTGATAGCCAAGACAATATGGCTCATAACAAAGAACACCAGAGAGCTCATACCTAATTTGGGCATAAGTTCTTTTTCACAAGTTCTGAGACATGTCTTTCACAGGTAAATGCACAGTAAAATCAGTGTTGCACATTCCATTACAATGAGAAAATTCAGCTTATGAACAATCACTGTGTATGAACAAAGAAACCCTCATTTTCCTCTGGGTTGCTGAGATCTTTTTCTGCAAAGAAAGACAACACAATGCCATATATGCTTCATATGCCAGAATGAAGTGGTGCCACTGGTTAACAATTTTATGATCATTCACTGATTAAGACTGAGTTTCTTAGCAAAGCACAGCATCATTTCTGCAGAATCATAGCCTTGATGAAAGCCCAGTTATGGTTAACCTGAAAGATAACAGAAGTGGCTCTTCTTTTACTTTCCCTTCAGTATATACAATACTTACATGTTTAGGCAATGATTTGATATTGACTGTTTGCATATTTTTTGCACAGAAGGACTAGTATATAAAACTAATTACTTACCACAGTGTAATTCCAATAATTTCCTAAGACTGGAGTCCACTCAGGGGACTTCTGCACCAAAGAAGAATATATTTTGCAAAGACTGAGTCAGTGAAGAAATATAGAAAAAGGAAAAGGATTAGAGAGATGAACTAGAAAAAAAAAAAAGGTATATTTGCAGAACTCTATATAACAAAATTATGAGAGAGATGATTCTTTGTTTGCCTAATACAGTTTCATGAATTTAGCAGTTTGGACTTCCTTTTGTTTTCATTTTCTCTTAGAATTGGATTCACAACAGGAAACATCAGCCTTAAAACTGAGAAAAAGTTAATCTTGCAAACTCTGATTTCTCTCTCAGCTCTGGAAGGTGTGGTCTTTAATGCCATGATATAAATGATATGGCCAAGGTAATGCAGGAAGCTGACTACAGTAAAAGAATTTTAACCTGCATTTCCCAAGAGTCAAACCTTAATGTGGGTACCATTCTCACTTTCTTTCTATGTTTATGATAAACAGCTCTGAGAAGTTCTACGTACTAGGAAAAAAGATATAGTGCAGCTGACTGAACTGTGTAACTGCTTTAGACATATTTTATATAGTTTGAATCTGAGTGTATTGCTAAAAGTTTAACTTATATTTGCATGAAAATGATATAACAGATACCATTCACTTTGTCTTTGTCTGACTCATTAAACTAGAAAGATCTCATTAACAACTTATTAAAACTAGAAAGCATGTGAGGGAATTTAGGCACTCCAGTCTTCCAGGCTGTTAACAAGAACTCAGTGACTAACTTCCTGAGATATCATTATTGCCTAATAATGCACTTGACTGCTACAAATTATGTTCACACACTTGAAATCTGAATAGTTTAAAATACTGTTTTTCTTTAGAGGTCAAGTGGGTTCTTTTATTTCTTTTTGACCAGATGAAAGCTTAGCTTTATATGAATCTGCAAATAAACTCAGCAATCACAATGGTGTGCTTTGCTAACATACGTGTGTGATGAACCCCTAATGAGAGAAAAAATTCTTTTTATTGACTTTACTCTCCTTTCATTTGGCTTATTTGCCATATCAAGTTAAATGTTAATTGCAGGCTACAGAGAGGTTATCCCTTTGTAATCAAATATCTCATTCATTGACTAACTATGCAACAAAATATCTGCTGTTAAAGTTTTGACTGAACCTTTTGTTTTCATAGCTACAAGAAGATACCACCAATCAGGGTTAAGCATGGAGAAAAATATTATTTTCATTTTTAAAAAAAATTGTATTTTTAATAAGAATGCTAAGCCTGAAAAAAAAAAAATTAAAAACAACTGGGAAAAAAAAAGATACATATATATATATATTCAAGAAGACTTCTAGTTTTACAAGAAGAGTTTTGGGATTCGATAAATCTTCAGAGATTAAAAATACCTTTTTTTTCCTCACTCATTATCACTTTCTCATTATACATTGACTTGCTGTATGACCTTAGGCAATTAATTTACTCTCTAGCCAAAATTTTCCAACCTGAATATGTAAAATTAAACATATGAATCTATTTTTAGGTGCTAAAATAAATGGCCTGATTTTCAGAGGTCATTTGTACCCCAAATATTCATTAAGTTGACAAGAGGTCTGTCTGCCCTTTGCTTCTGAATAACTCATTACTTCTTGCATACAAAAGTATGGATTTAGATGCTTAGCTCTTGGTATCAAGTTGACAAATATTACTGTCAGGCTTCTCATATGATGGGGTATGGTGCAGGGATACCTGAGCTATCAAGACCCAAGCAAAATAAGTTTGAACAACTCAATATTGGTCAGAGTCAGAAGTGATACCGCTGTACTCACCTGTCTCAGAACAGGACTCCTCAAAGGTTTTTTTGGCAAAAAAAAATGTTCAAATACCACTCTCCTTGCATAGCAGACATGTCTGAAGAGATTTCATTTCCCTGGATATAATCTTGTGCACTTCATTTATGTGCTTAATTTAGATATTGATACATAAAAACATTTGGCCCTAGAAGGGGGCTGGCGAGTTAATCTGCCTATCATAGAAAAGAACGAGGGCCTCTGAAGATAAGCAGAGGACAATCCACTCCTATTTTGTCTATCTTTCCACTGAGAGTGTATAAAATTAATAGAAAATGTTAGATTCTACCATCCACTCAGGATCCAGAGTGTTTTAGCCCTCTTCTGAGAAAGACACCTGATAAAGGTGACACTGTCTTATGCTAATAGTCTAGTGGTTTGAGTGCTCACTAAGGATATGAGAGATTTGCATTCCCAGCTCTGATCGTCTTACAGGGGGCTGAATCCACCTCTCTCATAACCCTCAAGAGTGACCTAGCCACTGTGCTATGAGTAATCTGAATGAGGCAGTTACTGTTCCTTCTCCTGAGGCTGAGCTGCTGTGTAGCCAGGAATGTAAAATTCATTAGTCTGGGACAACAGAGGGGAAACAAATGTCTGATTGTAGTCACAGGAATACATCTGAGAAGGGGATGTCTCCAGCTCTCAGCCTCATCCTGTGGAACTCAAACACATCTCACCTCAAGCTGCAAGTGGAAAAAAATAGGGAGACGGTTTAAAAAACAGGGCAGTCCTAAACTGCTTTTTCTTATATCCCTGTATTTGAGGACATGCTTTCTCATGCACTCCTTCCTGCCCTCAGACCCCTTCTTGCTGACTTCACAGAGACACACAGCTTCAGAAAATCACACACATCTAGGTTACCTCCTGGTTTCCAGCTTATCAAAGTATCTAACACGAGTCATCCCCCTAAGACTGAGAAGACTATAGAACATCTACTTCAGAGTTTTCATCCCTTGTTGGTAAAAATGACATGGACAAAAACATGTCACATTTGGAAAGTAAGGTATTTTGGGCCAGGATTCTGGGCTCTGAATTCAGCAAGGTTAAAGTTTATCTAGTACATTGGGTGGGTAGTCCCTTCAGGGAGAAGGATCCCTATATGAATTCACCACATATTCAGGTCTAAATCTTCCTGGATTTGTTTCCATTTATCAGACTTCTGCTGCAGAGTACAGCCTTCAAAGTTACTACACAGTAAGCAGGATGGGATGGCCCACTCTACTGTCTGCCCCTGAATGTCAAGATGTTAACATTTTTCCTTCATCAGTTAAATAACCTGCCTGCAGAGGGGTCTAAGTATCAAACTGCACTCAGTAACAGATGTTTAGAGCCACATGTAAGCCCAGTAACTTCTCTGGTGTTTACAGGTCCAGTCCGAGGCTTCTCTGTAGCACTTGCAGTTCATCTCTCACTGTTCCTCCCTGGGGAAGTTGTCTCTCAAGCTAACAGACCATGATTAAAGCTGTCTTTTATTCTTGATTTCCTCTTATACCAGCATAGTCCAAAGTTAACTTGAATATTTGTGAATGGAGAAAAAGAAAGAAAGAAAGACATAACAAATAGAGATGAACCCTAGAAATAATCATTAAAAGTCCATACTTTTGAGATTTTCACTGAAAATAGTTCAGTCCATGTTATTTTATGTTTTGTTCACACTTGACATACTTTATACTTGAAATTAGGAAAACAAACTTTGAGTTTTTCTTGCACCATCTGATACTTACCACTTGACACATATATAAAATTTAACATTTTGGGAATTCTTTATCTAAATTGGCAGATGTATGGGATAACCTTATGAGTTTAACAAGTCAGTAAACTTATGGTATTTCTAGCCATAACCCTGCAAGTAGAGCTTTTTCCTGTAATTTATTTGATTAAACAGGTGAAGGATTTACCTCTGTATGCACTAGATGTATGGGTACAATCAGGTACTTAGGTATTTAAATACTTCTAGTGAAGGAAAAGTGTACTAGTATGAAAAAAAATCTCATCCTTACTATTATGTAACTTTGTTCAGTAACCAAATAAATTTAATGTACTGAAAATCTATACATAGCTGAAAGACATGAACTTCCAAGACAAGTGGGAATTTATAGATTAATTGAGGAAAATTATAAGAAATTAAAATAAGTAAAACTATTTGAAAAAAAAATACAAAGACTACAAGAAAAAATGTGACATAACTGGCAATGGTGAAAATCCTATGAATTTTATTTTTTAAAGTAGGAAAATATATTAATATATGTCAATTTCTACATGAGGGACAGGATACAGCACTTCATATGTGTCTCATCCCTGCTGAGCAGAGGAGAAGAATCACCTCCCCTGACCTGCCAGCAATTCTCCCCCTCATTGCAGCCCAGGATGCTGTTTGTCTTTTTTACCATGAGGGCACACTGCTGGCTCATGTACAAGTTGTTGTCCATTAGGACACACATATCATCTTCTCTAAAGGTGCGTTCCAGACAGTTGCCCCCCCATGCTTACAGGTGCATGAGGTTGTTCCTCCCCAGGGCAGGACTTTTTATATCCCTTTGCTGAATTTAATAAGATTTCTCTTTTGCTCAGTTCTCTAGCCTGTCCATGCCCCTCTGAATGGCAGCACATCTTTCTGGGGAGAGCGCTCCTCCCAGTTTTGTAACACCTGCAAACTTGTTGAAGATGCACCCTGCCACATTATCAAGGTGGTTAACGAAGGTGCTGAACAGTATTAGCCCACTTGTGACCTATCTCTAAATGGACTTTGTGCTGTTGATCACAACCCTCTGGGCCTGCCTCTTCAACAGATTTTCAATCCCCCTTGCTGCCCATTTATCTAATCTATAATCTGTCAATTTATCTATGAGGATGTGGGACCCTGTGTTAAACACATTACATTTGAGAAAAGCAACCCTTCACTATTCTCCTCTCATTAGTCACCTCATTTTACAGGGTTATCAGATTGGTTCAAATATAACTTCCTCTTTATAAATCCATGCTGACAACTCCCAATCACCTTCTTGTCCTTCACGTGTCTGGAAACATTCTCCAAGATTAGTTGCTCCATTACCTACACAGGAATTGAGATGAGGCTGACTGGCTTGTAATTTAATTCCTTAGATCTTCCTTCTTGCCATTCCTGAAGAAAGGAGTGACATCTGCTCTCTTCCAGTTTTCAGGAACCTCTCTGGACCATCAGTACCTTCCAAAGATAAAACAATGACATCAGTCAGCTCCCTCATCACTCATAGTTGCATCCCATCAGGGCCATGGGCCTACATATGCCTAGCTTTTTTAAAGTTCCATAACCTGATCCCCCTCCACCAAAAGTGACTTCCTTGCTTCTGATTCCACACATACTCTAGTATTCTGTGTTCTTCTCTTATTTTCTGACAAACAAGCAATATTCTTATGCATATGCCATAATTCTATTGTGTATTCATTACCTATGTAATGGTAAAACCTCTCTGAATTTCACAGAAGGTCACTGAATTCATATTTTACTTCAGTTGTACTAGAGGGCTCCTGGTGTACCAAAAGCTTGCCATGAGCCATTTTTGGTGTCCTCATGGGGGAAGTCCCACGAGGAAATATGAAGACACATATTGTGGAGAAGTAAGAATTATGAGGGAAAAAAATGAAGACAAGGAGAAAAACACATCAAAGAAGACACAGAAAAGGGTAAGTAGATAGATATACTTATTTTAATAAATCCCAGGAGAAAGATCCTTCAAACCTAGCTCTGACACTTAAAGACAGCATAAGAGAAAATGGCAAAGATTTTCTGTCAATTTTTAGAAAGACAAAAGAAAAAGTAAATGGCTGTTCTTAAGTATACATTGTCAGAAAATATACCTAAAAAGCTTTCCTGGGTTTACTGTGAAGGAAGGCAGGACTTGGTATGCCAGATGATAGATGTTGAGGAATAAGCTATGAAGTCTTTGAACTATTAAAATTTTCAGCAGCCAAATATGAGCAAAGTAAGCATTAAGAGATCCATAATCTTCTGAAGAGTTACTAATGAGGTACTCATTACATTGTAAAGGATAATTTCTGTCAATTCCCATGCTCTGTATAAACAGACTTTCCATAATTTTATTAGATTTGTATTATCCATTCCCTGCTTCAAAGATTAGTGAAATACTAATCAGGGTGAAACACAATAGCTTTCTAATCAATATGCATAGTATAGGAAAAGTAGCTATAAGGTAATGTCTTTGCAAAAGAAACAATTTGAATATGCATTTCTTAGGAAGTCTCTGGTCGGGTTTCTTTTAATCAAAATATTTTCCACAGCTTTTTAGCAATTTCTTTTTATCAAAGATTTCTATTTCATTGATGAAAAACAGAGTATAAGGTAGAATAATTATTTTTAAAATTATACATTTTTCAAACAAAATTTAAATTATTAGAAATGGGTTTAAAAGCCATCCATAGTCCTTATTATTCAAGGCCACAGAAAGCAAGCAAAATGTTTCATTTTAAATAAATTTAGAAGTTATATTTTTAAATGTTACAAAAATAATCAGAGTTTGTTTTTTTTTTTTTTTTATGAAGCTCTGGTATTTGTATACATAAATTAATGTTTGTGTGCCTAAATATAATCATAATAATATATTAGAATTCACATATACTCAGTGGCCAGGAAAACATTAGTTGTCTATTTTAGTCTTAAAATTTCTTCTTAATGCTCTGGATTAAGGCAGAGATGGATAAGGAAAAATAGCACACAACATTTCACAAAAAAATATAAAATTAAAAAATAAAATTGTACTGATGGTGGGTGGGAACCAGTCACCAAACAATGTTAAGAATCTGTTTACTGCTTCAGATGTTGTGTCAGTTTCTTTAATTTTAGCAGCCATTTGTTTAAGATTTTGTCACAGTAGTTTGAAAATTGAACTTCCTGTCGGTATCCAGGTGGGACAACAAAATATGGTGATTCATAAAATTCTTCTCCTAAAAAGTATAATTTATTAAAAAAGCAGAGTGAAGCAGTCATTAGTATACTAAACAATGAAGGCAATTTGATTAGAAAATTAAGTTTAGTTAAAATTATTTCACATGATATATATTATATTTATTCTACACAGGGAGTGATTTGAAAAGGAAAATTGCAAAACTCTTTCATATCAGAGGACATCTGCCATGAAACATAGTAATAAATAACTCCTGAAGGGTAAATGTCATCTAAATAGTTGAGTTTTTACATTTCAGCTGAGAGTTAAACAGAAACTTGAAGGATGTTTCTGTATTTATTTTCCTTAATGTAAAATGCATAAGTACTTCAAGAATTCCTCAACAGGAGAATGTCTACCTCACTTGATAACCGAGTAGAGATTCTCATTGCCACACCACTCTTTCATGCCATTCAAATACTGACCAAAAAAGTCTTATCTAGCCCAGTCAGGGTGTTGCCACTAGCCAGAAGGTGTAGCAAGACTTTCATGGGCCTGGAAAATATGGGTCTGATCCTTATCCAGTGAATGAATGGAACCTAGAAATCAGGTCTTTAAAATTCTGGAATGAGTGCCCTGATCATGAGCCCACAAAAAAATCGTCATCTCCTCTTCCTTTGAAAAAGGGGAGAGTTAGTCTGACATACTAAGATATACAGCGGCAACATACAGTGACAGGACCAAATGATATAAGTGTAAATACACACTCTCATTTCACCATTAGTTATTGTTACATTTTTTCACACCTCAGAATCAGTGCACTTTGTGTGAAATAGTTAAGTAGTCCACATACCACAGAAATTAAGGCTGACACTAAGCCGTCTTATTTAGGTGATGGACTTCACAGTATCTGACTGAAATTTTAGAGTCTTGACCTAAGAGAAGGGTGTGTTTTGCCAATGACTAGGCCTAACAGGAATGACACAGCCAGCAGGAAGATAAACCAGTAAGTGGACTGTATTGAATACCAAAAGGACATTCCATGAACGATCACTGGGGGTACAAACAAGTCAGTTAGTTCACATTCAATTGACATTACCCTCAACGATCCCAAAAAAGACATAACCCAACTGACAATAGCTGGAACAAACAAAGAACCAAGATTTCCCGTAGATGGAATGGGAAACAGCCAGATCAAGAAGTTAAACAGGTAAGATAAAGGTGCCCACATGGCAGCTCTCACCCTTCCAGCCCACATCTGCAAAGGTCCAAGCTGACCAGGGCCCAGCTCCATGGAGAGTCAGATCTTTCCCTAACCAGGAAGCTCGGGGAAATGCATCCACTTCACAGGCAGACACTCCTCCCTTACTGCAAGAGGTCCCAGCTTTTACCCTCAAGTGGGACACCTGACCTTTGGTTATTTCATGCAGGACCCCTGGGGCTCATTTCCCTTCTGGCTCTCCCTGCAGGGCCGGCCGCACCCTGGGGGGAAGCTATAAGGCAAACTCACCACCTCTTTATGAAAGGCTGTGGGAATCACCCATATGTCAACCTTAATTTTGGGCTTGGTGTTCAAACCCCAGCATTTCAGGGTGCAAGAATCATTTCACCTAACTTGAGGTCTTCATTAGTCCATGAAATGCTTCCAGAGGAAATTGTTCACACTTTTTGCCTTATATAGGATCAAGAGTTAGAGCTGGGCTGACCACTAGACAAATAACAAATGATGTCTATTGGTTTTAGGATGGGGTACTGTTGTTGGTTGAGTTAGAACAGGGCTAATTCAGTTCAGTGATTTTTCCTTCCAAGTCTCTCCTAACTAACTTCTGATGTTAATGGTGTATTTTCAGTGTCTTTTTCTAGCAGTGATAATGCCTGATGTTTTAAGTACTACCAAGGACTGGTATGCTGACCAATGTCACTGCTAAATCTTTTGTATCACGTTGAGGGGGTGCAGAAGGTAAAAGGCTGCACCTGTGGAGTGGAATGGACAGAACAGATGAGCCCAAAATGACCAACGAGGTATTCCATACCATGTACTTTTCGTGCAGTATAAAGTTTGAGGGATCATGAGGCTCAAGCTCTCTTTTTCAATGGCTGACATCCAAGAAAGACTCTATCTGTTGTGCCTTCAATTCAAATCCATGTGTTCCTGAATCCAGTTCCAGAATCCAGCTCATGAATCTTGTTCTTGTCTGTCACTGGGTCCAGTCTGGAACTTCCCTAGTAGCTACTTCACAGCACCAGCGGTGATAGTGATGTAATTGCTATCAGGGTGTTGGGTTCGGTACTGGTTTTCTATATATTTGTGTTGTGGTTCGAGGCTTGGAATGGGGGCGTGACCTTCCAGCAACTGGGAGGACCCCGGGTGGGGGTGAAACCATTGTATTCCCTCCCCTTCCCACACACACTCTGATAAGAGGCAGGGAGTGGTTTCTTGTTTCACTCCTGCCTTGGAGCTCGGAGAGGAAAATTCTCCTTTCACTCCGTGGGACCCTGGAACCATTTCTGAGGGTTTTGTATATTTTATCTTTTGTATTATTCCCCTGGTCTTTATATATATTATTTTCCTTACCTCCCTTTTTCGTTTTCTGTTCCTTGTTGAACAATATACTTCATTTTTTTTCTAAAAAGTGTCTCTCTCTCTCTCTCTATCGAGGGAGTGGGGGAGAGGCGAGTACACAGTTCTGTTCCATGTGGGTCCTGCCCTGAACCCCTTTTTACACGGAACCAGGACAATTTGTATTTTCATTTTATTCTTATTACATTTATTAAAGCTATTTTAATTTTCTTCTCCAATCCATAAGTCTCTTTCTCTTATTTCCTTTCTCTTTTTCTTTGAAAAGGGCAGAGGGTTAACGGAGAGCATCTGTTATACGTCTAGTCAATCGTCTTGACCCTAAACCTTGACATATACATCACCCTGGAAGAACTTGCATCATTCCCTAAATGGGATTTAGGCAATTTAAAGTAGATACTGACAATTTTTACACTAGACCTTTCGATACTTATGGAGGAATTCTGAAGCATCTGCAGAAGGTCATCCGTGCTATTCAAGAAGACCTTTATAACTACCTATTCCACTGAGAATTTAAGAACCTAAACAGAGGTTCATAAACAGAGGAAACTAAGCTCTTTCAGCTCTGGATTTAATTTTTCCATTTTAATGGAGTATGGTACACCTACTTCCTGTAGTCTACTGCTTAAAAAAAATAATAAAACAACTAAGAAGCTGAAAAGTTTGCATTTTGGGTGCAACTCAGCTTGAGGATATGAACTCTAGCCTTAAAGTAGTGGAAAGTTTCCCAAAACCTAAATGTTTGTGAGACAATCCGTTCCTTTTCTGCAAACTAAGTATTCTGCTGGAGAACTTATACATGAGACTGACATTAGAGTATCAGCCTCAGTTTTATCCCTACACAGGGGATTTAAATTTGCTTCCTGGTAGTGTCTCCTACACTTCTTTTTTTTTCCCCCAAGACACTTTTAGCAACACTCACTGTTAGAAATGTAGTAACGTTCTTAATAGGAGGGATATGTTGATCCCCTCAGCTCAAACAGTATTTAGGATACTGAGGTCCCAGCATTCTGAGAGATTCCTCAAGGTCTTGCACTCTTATACATCAGTTTTATACTACTGCTGTTCTTGATCATGCCTATCTTATCCAGTTTCGGTTGATTTCAGATGCCCATCCATCTCATCAAAACACCAAAAGGACATAGATGCTTATCATCTCAAAACATGCACACCTGTGCATGAGTGGGTAAGTTTGTTTTCATGTAACTTGGAGGCTGGATAGAGAATGATCAAATTAACTGGATACTTGTACTGATAACGTTAGTAGGCTGCACATAGGCAGGCTGACATACTGACTGCTATTTAGCTATGTTTTAGGTAGTCAGATCCCAGCCTAAGAGTAATTTAGATGGTTTCTCTCTGAAATTCTTATTATGATTATTAGTCATAGTAAAAATATTGCTTTGCCACAAGGCTTGATATTTTCATCACAGATCTGACTGTCATCATAAGCAGCTGCAATCTTGCTCACCAAGTTCCTCCAGGCAGATGTTTGTATCACCAAGTCCTTTTATTGGGTTTTCAAATGAATTGTGTTATACTCTGTATTTAGTCAGAGCACTGAGTCAATACCTTGTTCTAAAACCATGCTGTGTGGTTTAAATTGTATCATGAGATGCAGCCGTGTAGTTCTCACTTGACTGTCTGCAATAGACAGAAGTTTCATTTCTCAAACTGTAAATGAGGTAACAACACCTGTGTTGGTTACACAAAGGAATAAAACAGTATATAGAAAGACATCTGTCAGGCAGGTAAAGCAGTAGGCAGATTTAAAAAAAAAAAATAATCTATTGACAGAAAACAATTGAAAAATTAAAATCTATTTCCTTTTTATTGCTGATTATCTGTCAATGACCTCAGGAACTTGATATAATACTAAATGCCATGACAAGCTTAGTTATATCTGTAGAAATTAAAAAATTTTCTTAATCAATCCAAATGCATTAAATGAATACTAATATTGTAACAGAAATTTGTCTCCAGCAATTTCTTAGTGACATATTCAAGAATCTGATTATCTAATCAGTGTTGTTATGATAAATCATACTGGTTCAAACTACTGTGACAGCAACATCTTTTTGTAATCTCATTCCATCCCATTTCTTACATTACACAAATCAGGCAGAGATTAAGAATAAATCATGATACAGTGTCCTCCAAACCAAGACCCTTAATAGTGTCAGATATAACAAGAAATTAAAGTTCCTGACTAAAATAAAGCAAACCTATTGGAAGAAGGGCAAATACCAACCTATCTGCACAGCTTCAATAAACCATGACTTCAGCAATAGATATGAAAAGTTATGTAAAGGCATACAACTTTCTTCTACAAACCAAGAAGAAATTATAGGACTTCTTAAAGGCAGATTGCTCTCTCACTGAAGTTTATATCTTTCCTGATTAAATAGAAAATTAAAAAATCCACCAATGGTTCTTTCATTCTTTCCGATGCCTGGAAGAATGAATGAATTTACAAACACAGAAAATAAAAGAAGAAAAAATATAGATACTGAAATTTATATCTTATAAAAATACTTCTTTCCATCGTTCTAAGATTTGAGCTTTCAAGTTTTCTAGATTTTGAGTGAAAAGATTTGAGATATTTAAATATAAAACTTTTAGCAATAATGGAAGAACATATTTTTACCTAAAAACACAGGGGAATAGAAGGATGGACTCCTAACAAATTATGATCTACTGAAGCCAAATGAGAAATGACAACCTTGAGAGATCAAAAATTATAACCAATTCTACTATATACTGTTACATCCTCTAAAGAAAAGTATTGATTAATACAAATATTAAACATTTTTTGTCAAAGGTTAAAAAATGGATTGTTGTACCTCAGTACTTGGCTCTAAGGCAGCAGTAAGTGCATGAAGAGAACACAGTTCTCCACAGATTTACAGGAGGACAGTGATATGACCCATGAAGATAGGATCTATTCTAATTCATATCTATAGAATGTAGAAAAATATATCATGTGTATCATATGTATGTCATATGTATCATATTAAATATGTATCATATCTCCAACATCTTTTAAAATCTTACAGTTAGTAGCTCCACAAAGTATGCAAGTTAATATCCTGCCACTATTATTTTGCATAAAATATTACTTTGGGTTTAAATCTCACTTTTGAAAGTTTGCTGCATCCTGGTGTTGAAGATCTTAAAACTTTTCCCATTACTATTTATTCTTGTCACCTTCAAGACCGTACATCTAAGGTACATTCAAATTGTAGACTTGGTTGTTCTTCAATTTCTTAAAAGATTAATAACATGGTATACTTGTGTTACACTCTTTAAAGATGTTTCTTAATTTTGCTGTTGAGCCTTGGTATCTCAATGTGTTGCTTCTAAGCCATCAGATCACCTTGAAGAAACATGCACTAGTATCCCACATATTATTATTATTTGATCTCATGTGTAATACACTAGCATGCCAACTTTTACTTTTGAAAAAAATATTCAAAGATGTCATTTGTGAGCATCAGGGAACTGTAGGAATTGGAAAGATGGTCTTACAAAGGTAATCAACTCTCCTTTTGTGGCTTTTTCATATTATTTTACTCAGTAAGGTTTTAGTATGTTTATCCATTTTTGTAGACTGGCTCATCCAAATGTTTTTGTAACTTCATGAACATGTCAAAGGTCCTCTGTGGGAATTCTATGGGAAATATGTAGAATGACCTGCCCATAAGGAACAAGGAAAACATCACAGCATGAGAGAGTGTGGAAGTCAAAATGAAATATTTTCAGCTCTGTCTGTGAAGCTTTAAAACTACTGCAAAAGGAATTCTGTGTTAACAGGGTCGTTGTACTTCTATGTTCAGATTCTAGTTAAAAATTGCATTTCAATATTGCTAGGTAGTCAATACTTTAAAAAAATATTTTACGATACAAACAAATAAAAGACCATGCAAGGCTGTTTCCATTTACACATTTTCATTACAAACTTACATAAGGAAACTCTCTCTCTTCAGGTTTCTGTTGGCTCATACCTTCTGACAAATGGAAGGGAAAATTTACTGTCAGGCAGCCATGTGGAATCTCCAGCGACATTATGTGACAAGCTGACAAAACTGTCACCAATCGTTGGCCTTAACTATGAAGGAAATAGAGATGTGAAGATCCTGAGAGATTCAGTACTTGCTTCAGTTCTTCCTGTACCAACAGAATGATTCTGTTTTTGACATGTTATAGTCTCTGAACTGCCAAATACTAACAACATACACCACTTAAAGTTAGGTTCTGCTTTCCAAATTTGGTACAAGAGTTGCTCTGTGTATCAGAAGAGTGGCATGAGACAGTAAGTACTTAAAACCAAACTAAAAGAAAAACACCTCAATTTAATTTAAACTAAAGATGTGTTTGCATATGTTTCTGGTAGTCCACCAAATGACCAGCAATAATTTTTAAACAGCATTTAGTTAAAATCAGGAAGGATGATTAATAAATATGCCACATTTTGGAAGAAAATGCAATTTATACATTTAAAAATATACTGTAAATGCATTATTTTTTCTTCCTAGGTAAATGAAACTATGGTGATCTCTGTGACAATCCCACAGCTACAGAAGCAAACTTTTAAAAAGCCTCACATGATCCATACAGCCTTTCAGATAAGCATTAATTCCTACCCACAGATTCCAGTCTATGTCCTGGAAAACATGTCCAAGCAGCTAATGGTGCAGTCTGTCATAAAGGAAGGAATGTTTTTAAGGAATAAAGAAGAGTTTCTCAGGGACTGTACCAGCCCCATGAATATGCAATCTATACAGTTTTTCCCTGAAGTGCCATAAAGACACTAACACTAGAAACACTAGAAATTTCTAGTAACACTAGAAATGTCATGATCTCCTGAAGCTAGCAATCTCCTCAGGTTCTCCATTTCCTTTCAGTGAGTTTCTAACAATATTCTTTCTCTCACTTACTATTAAAGGCCACACACAAGAGCTTTAACTCCAGTGTTCTAGTTTAGACAAAAATTGTGGGTACTTATGCATTTGAAAAGAGCATATACACTATTCTTATTCAGACCTTGATGTATCTAAACCTCTAGTTTTGTCATGGTGAAGGAAAAAAATGACATAGATTGTCTTACCAACACCAGCTTGTCTCCCGCTTTTACAACACTATCACATTCTTCATTCTGTACACAAAATGCTTATATTTCCTCACTAATATGGACTGCTCAAAAGATTCTTTTCTCATCTATTCCAGTTCTCATTTATGCAGTCTGCAATGAAAATAGGTAGATACAAGAGGCAAATTCATTTGTTTAAATTCGTTCTATCAACAGACCGTGAATTACTGACGTATTACATACTCAATATTGTGAAAATAATTCCAGTCACATGCTATATGTCTCTTCAATTATTCCTTATAGAAAAATGAACTAATAGAAGGACTTATTTCTTAGAAAATTACACATGGAAATGGGAAAAAAGTATTCAACAATATAATATCCATTAAAAAAACTCAAAAAAACAGTACCCTTTTTAAAGGACATCGAGTTCACCTATAACCTGTAGCACACAACCCATCCACCATAACCAGTGAGCTTGAATTTGACAGGTAATTCTTTTGCTGCCACTTCAAGAAAAATCCATAGATAGGATTTATCTCACCTAATTTCAGATGTGTACAGTGTACAAGTCTACATCTGAGCTAATCTCCCCAGGATCTCTTTATTGACATTGGATTCAGCAGAAAAAGACACCCTGGGGCACTATTCATCTGGCCAGTATTAAAAATATACTATAGACTCAGATGAATCATGCCCAAGAAATGCTGAATTTCAGCTCAGTGATTAAAGAGATACCAAAGGGTGCCTGGCACAATAGTAGATTGTATTAATCCTGTTCTGTACATATGCACAGGTGAAACCCATCCTTGACAAGGTCTGTAAAAGGAACAAATAATTTGGCATGTATCTATTTTGGATAATTGGTCAGAAGATCTGGATCAGGGCTGAGTGTTAAGGAGGTTTAGTGCTCATTGCCTGATGATCTAGCTTCTTGAAAACAGATTTTCAAAGCTTGAGAGGACAAGGTCCTGAGCAAGCTGTTTGACCCTATTTGGATCAAACAGCCCTGTTTGATCAAACTCCCCTGTGGAGCAGATGAGGTGAAGGGAACACTTCCAGCTAAAACTATCCCAGGACTATGTGAAATGTCCCAGGTGTAGATCCACCACACTGAATGTCCAAAAAATGGAAATGGGCTTTTCTGGAAATGCTTCTCTACAGCTCTTGCTTGTGCCTTGGTCTCTTTAGAAGTGGGTCTTGAATTTAAAAAAAGTAAAAAAAAAAAAAAAAGAAAAAAAAGGCCACAACTCTGCCTAACATTATCATGAAAATATGGAAATCCTGGTAAATATATTGGAGCTTCCACATGAAGATGACCCTCAGATCTAATCTCTGCCATCTACATAACATTGTACAATGACAGCCAGTCTTTGCTAGCAGTATAAAATTCCGTATTTTAATTTAAATACAGAACACTTTTTTCTTTCTTTTAAGAAAAGAAAGTTTCAGCAGGCAGAAACTGTCAAAAAAGGGGGAAAAAAAAAAAGGGAAAAAAAGAATGACTTTTTATTTCCTTATGGGAAACCTTTTAATAACTCGGCTAGACTCAAGATCTTTATGAAATATGGACCTTTCACACTCAGGATAAAACCCATAATACTTACTCCTTACTAGCAAGGTATATTAATAGTAGATTCAGCTTGACATGATGGTCATTAAGGCCCTCAGGAGCTGTGCTATAAATGTCAGGAACTGTTGTCAGAAAGTTAAAGGCTTGTTTCATATAGGCTCCAGTAACAGTATCTCATTTTCTGTCACATTGTAAAGTCCAAACATGCATTCACTTGTTCATGTATAGTGAAGAAGAACTGAAATATGCCTACTAATATATGCATTAAGAGTATTAATACTGGATATCTATAATATATAACTTTATTAGCCTTGGCACTAGTGTCTTAACACACTTAAATAATATTTATATACTTGTCCTGTTTATTTTGCTATCTAAAAAAAAAATTAGATAAATAGAAAATAGAAGAAAAAAAAAAAATAGAAAGAGAACAACAAAGTATCGGCACAAAAAACACTGTCCTTAAGGGATCATTTGCAGTAGTGATGGTATTCTCAGATGCTTTCAAAAAGACATGTTCTTGGTTAACATGTTTGCAATCCCACTGAGCTGCTACAAGGAAATGTAGTATGTCACCACTTTTCTTGAACTGTAGTATTGCAGTAAATTGTGGGTCAATGCACTTGCACGGCTAATTCATTATAAAATCACGCTAAAATTTATATTATGCAAATAAGTTTACTAGCCCGTGTTAAATTACAGCTATGCTATGTTGCACAATAAACCACTCAATATAGACTTGCTGTGGACTTTTTATTTATTTTCATTTCTTATGGTAAGCCAAAACTAAGAAGAAATAATTCACCACATAGACATTTCAATGAAATTGAACTACTCATTTTCAAGGATCAAAAACTGCTTCTCAGTACTAGAAGACAGAGATTAGCTTTATTCTAGAGAGTTAAAATGAAGTCATATTACCTAAAGCCCTTGGATTACCTGCATTTAAATTTCTCATCATAGTTTTTTAAAATGTGTTAGCAAATTGTGCAATTATATTGAACAGTGAAGTTATCTTTTATTAGGATGCACATAGACTGACTTTTGCTTTAAAATGAAAATATAAGTGAGTCCATTGCAGTGAAATATGTTAAAATTAATGAGGTGTTATGCCCATTCTCTGAATTAAAACCAATTCTGGTCTGAGACAAACATCATTCAAATAAGAGGCTAAGTCATAAGTTTTTCTTTAAGGTTCAGAATTTGTCTCTGAACCAGGTATTTATTTGTTTGCTTTTCAAAAAGCCCTAACAATCTTTAATATATCATGCACAAATTTTGCAGTATGCCAAAACTCCTTCTGAAGTTGACAGGTACTTCTGGTTCTGGTTATGGAAGAAAGATAGAAGAAAGACACAGATAAAAACTGTGAGGGTTTTGGTGGTGGGTTTTTGTTTGTTAGTTTGTTTTTCTTTTTTTCCCTGAAAATTAAAGAAAGAAAATAGGTGTGGTCTAGGGGTCTTGCCAAGCTCAGCAGATTCTGGAAAAAAATTAGTAAAGGAGAGTAAACTTTCTCTCTCCCATCTTTTTTTCCCTGCTCTTACAGTAGGAAACATTTACAGATTTAGAACCGCAGCCAATGCCATACATTTTTTTTTTTCCTGCTCTTTACTTCCCATTACTTTGATTGTCAAATGCATTATAATGGTGTTAATCCTATTATTCCCAGAGTCTCAAGGAAACATACTTTCTGTGTGCTCACTGAGGAACATCTTTTCTTAGTTCTGGGACTGAGCCACTGGAGAGGAAGGTTGTTTACAGGCTACTCTCTCATGTTTGAGGACATCATGGTTACTATGTGACTTTGTTTTCTTACAGAGCCGTAAAATCTATTGAACTACATTCTCTACTTAGGCATGCTCATGGGTAAAGGAAGGAAAATCAATACACATCACTGAAATAAAAAGTAAGTAAAGAGTAAATTCAGTCAGTGTGCTTAACTCAGGGAAAGAGTTAAGACTCTGTAGAATAGTAAAAATACCATTAGACAATTTTTTCTTACAGCACATGGGCCTGCTAATCTTGGTCCTTAGATATAAGGTGGGAAAATTACAGCTGTGGAATGAAAGCAATCAATCCTTTCAGAGTATTCATCATGTTTAAATGTCTAAAGGTGTTACATGCTTCTGCTATGAAGCCTTTGAACGATTTAAGACAAAAATAAACCAGTATTTGAAAAGCAAATGCAATATATGGCAATAAGAGACAGGCTTCACATTTTAGTGAAATTCATGTCTGAGCTAAGTCATACTTAGGATTACCTATGGAAATAAAAATGTTAGTGAAAATATAGAATGTATCACCTTGGAAGTCAGATAGTTAGTGTTCTATTTAATTCTGTCATTGAAACATTACACAAAGTCTAATGTAGTCATCTGGGCTCCACATGCAATGAGTACAAAGGAACACACACTCCAGTGACTGCATGTTTTTTATACAAGTGCTGATTTTGAAGACACACCTGAGCATGTTGCACTCCACATTTCTCTTCATTGACTTTCATGAGACAATTAGATGAGAAATATAGCTTCTAGATAGCTAAAGTTATGTTACAATTTCAATACTCAGCCAAAGCAAAGAAAATTTTACTTTCTCAATAAAAGTGAGAAACTTTCTGTGCATTTTATGTATACATTCATCAAAATCAGCCCATTCAATTTCTGTTTTGATAACTAACAGCTACAAGCTTAACAAAATCTCTTTGCATGTCAAAACTGCAAAATTCCCTTATCATACAAACTCAACTTTTTTTCCCTTTTTTTCTTTAAACTATTACAGACAAATGAACACGTCAGGCCTTAAATCTACTTACGATCCACATTTTTTTTTTCTTATTTTCCCCATCTCCCCCCAGAAAAGGAAGACAATAATTCTCTTGGATAATTAAATCGCTGTAACACTCTTAGTTGCTGGCTCACAGTTTGGCCAGTTGCGGCCTGGAGGCTACTGGTGTTCCAAAAGGTCTGCAAGATGGTCAGGGACAGTGGCATGAGGCTATTTGGCCCTGTGGGAAATCAGGGTGCCAGTGGGGGAAAGTCTCATTGTAGAGGGAGTGGTCTCAATCTGGCTGGAGAACAGGTCTGAGTAGGTATGGTTATGAGAAGTGCCATGCACACCCTGAGCTTGTTTATTCCACTACATATTTTGAATATCTCCTGTTGTTAAGTGAACTGTGTGTAAAACAGGCCCAGTAACAAAAATCAGCATCCTCTCAGCACTGCTTCTGTCAGATTACATAGTTCAGAGCCTCCCTGACAGTCAGTCATCCTTATCCATCCAGTGGTAAGGGGCCAGCGGCTGTCACATGCTAATCACATAACCTCTCAGCCACAGCTGAAAGTATCTCTTCTCCTGTCACTTAGTCTCTGCTGCACACAGATATTTTCTTTGCCCCTTTTCTCTTTTGTTGGATGGCAGTATATTGCTCCAACCCACTGCCTCCACACACAACGTAGCAGGGGACGGGACACTCTGTGGTGTCTGTAGCTGACACAAAGAGCAGATGTCTTAGACTAACAAACACATATCACACCCTACAGCTCCACCAGCAGTTAAATAAGGCCTTTATTTTTCCATGACAATAGGAGGGCTGGACCCTGCAGCTGCTGTACGTAGTAAAATGTAGCAAAAACCACTGAAAACCATAGGCAAAGGACGTAAAGTAGATTGAGCCTCTTACAACCTTATTTCTGCTGTTCTGTACACTTCAGTGGCCAACCTTTAGATGTGAAACAAAATAAAACAGATAAGAAAACAAACAAAACCAGAAGGAAACACACTTCCACCTCCTATGTCTATATTCAGGAATATTCCTTCAGCTAAACACAATGCAAGCCAGTGTGTGTGCATGTGCACGTTCACATCTGTATGAGTAAGACAATTTTTTATATGTCTTTGCTGAATCTACCTGTGACAATTGTGTTGCAGATAATGTCACTACAGTGAGCTTCTGGCTGAATAGCTTTTCCCATGAGCTGCCTCTGAATACCTCAGATGCCAAAAGGCTTCAAAGGAATATTCTTGTTAACTCCATGCATTTTATCAACATGTGTTTCCAACAAAAACTATCCTCATTAAAATAAAGCAAACTTTTAATCCTTTGCTTTTCCTCAGTTTCCTATTGTTTCTGGTGCTACAGAAAGGCTCTCTGAGATTTGCTATTTTTCAGACTTTTTTTTAGTATGTGTCTCACTCACAAGGAAACTTCTTTTAACTCTACATTTGTAACTTCACTAGAAGAAACCATTTGAAAGTTCTACTGGCACATTTAACTTTAAAATGTCTAAAAATATTACAACCTAGAATTAAAGGTGTGGGAGCTCCATATTAAGGATTTATCTGTACCATTAACAGATTAGCATGTTTAGGGAAAAAATGTAGTTCCAGTGGACTGTGCAGGCATAAGTGGAACTGAAAGTTCTCCACTTTATTCCTGGCGTGCAACAGAAAGGCTTTTCTATGGAAATAATAACTTCACCATAATAGCAGCAAATTTAGCATGGAAGACCCAAAATGTAAGTTCATTTGCTGAAGCAGTACAATGTGCTCCAAGGCCACAGTCCCAAAGCAATGATAGGCCAAGCATCCAGGGACTTTCCAGAAGGATGTCCCACAGCTTTACACAGGGGAGTGCAGTTCTGGAGGCAAACAGTGTCTGAATTAACATGATAATCCAGGAAGCCAAAGAATGGGAGGGTCAGGCTAGCCAAACATTTCTGTCAGTGCAGTTGTAAATCCATTTTCAACCACAAAAACCTTAAAGGTGAGAAGCCTGTAGAAGGGGAGTGCTTAGTACATGTAGTTTCTCGTGGGAAGTAAACAAACAAAGAGCCCCTGAGGATTTTCCTGTCTATGTAGAAAAGGAAGTAAAATGAGATAAATTTGGCTTTCTTGGCTTTTACAAATGCCATCTGGGAATATACTCATATGCAAGTCCAGGCAAATGCTGGACATTATCAGATCGTGTTAATCAAAATGTGATCAGCACCCACGTGAGTCAGAAAACTATGGCAACTGTGTTGCAAGCCGGCAACATTTACAGGAAAGTAGCTACTTTATGAAATCCAGATGCATTATTTTCACCACTGGAGGGCTCCCATATTTTTCCACTAATTCTGTAACAACATATTAAGATTTGGGAAAACAAACAAACAAACAAACAAACAAACCTTCCAAAATATATTACTTCAGCAAAATGTATTTCCTTTTTCTAAATGAAGTTATAGGCTCACAACAAGGATTTTTATACTTTCAAAATACATTTCTTTCAAAAATAAAATAAATATTATTTTAGTAACAGCAACAACACCCCTAGATAACATATGTCATAAGACAATTGCAGGATGATTTACAAAGAAAAGTGGGTTTATTTACTATGGTTATATAGGCAGAGATGAGGGAAAGTAAGTGATTTTGTCACTACCAGGCCAGCATATCTCAGCTCATGATGCCACAAAACAAAAAATGAAATGCAATGACTATTAGTCTGTGTTACCTGTGCAATCCTCATTACTCTAGAAGCCAGCTGCTTTAACAACTCACAGCTGCAATGCATTTATCCTCATGAAGCATTTCAGCACAAGGAGTTTTTGTCGATGCTAAGATATGCCAGGTCTTCCAAGTTCTAAGATGTCATTGTTCTTATTGGATCATCTTTCCTTTTGCTAAGCATGCTACTTCAAGTAAATTGTACCTGCTTTATTGCTAGCAATTACTATTCTTCTTTATACAATTCAAATAATGTGGGTAAAGTTAACACAGAATCTAAACCATTCAAATAAAAAATGGTTGAAATTTTATTAGCTAAATGAAATTGTGAGATAAACCTTAACTTTTGATTATTCAGCTGGCTATTTGCTTAAATACCATGGTATTTATCATTGTTATCAGAACTGCCAATAGGTCTTAGGTTTTATTACTTTCATTTAAATATAATTTTCAGTCATTTGCCACTGTCTGAAAACAAAATCAGAAACTTGTTGAGTTTGTTCAGTTTAAATCTTTCTTTAAATACCATATCTGTCTGACTGGATGAGTACCTTTAAGAGCTCTGCCTTTTCTGATGTTTTAACTTCTCTTGGCACTTAAATCTAAACTAAAGAAATATCTGTCCACTTTTGAACCTGACACTCACAAATATTTGAAGTACGTGGATACCCAGAGAACAGTTTTAATACATGACAGACCAGGAGATTCTGTAACACAAGATCTGCCAACATTGCTGTACCAGGAGTGTGCCAAGAAGACATAAGCTGTTGCTAAAAATATAGCTTCTAACACTTTTGAAAATTATTTAGCCTTTTTCAAGCAGATGAGAATATTAGTGGAGTAGTGGGAGGTAGATGGGTCTTAAATAAATTCTGGAAATGAAAGAGCCCTCCAAGAATCCTTCCTTAAGAGCAAGAAACATACCATACATAAGACTGCAACCTAAAGATCCAAATTAAAACCAAGGAGGTTGCTCAGCGGGGCCATGACACAGCACACAATTTCATTTCTGCACATCAGAACTTAAATTCAGTTATGTGTAACGAGCATATCTGAGTGACAGAAATTTTCAGATGTCTTCTGTGTTATAAGAAGACATGAGAAAACACAGTCACACAATATGGTTTTGTTTCTTTATTCAGAGAGTGAGTAAATCAGGAATAGCAAAGCTATTTTAGAGAAATTTTAGCATACTAACAAAAAAAGCTTTAGCAATCCAATGTTTCTGAAGGGCAGTCTTGTTTAATTTGGAACGAAAATCTCAATACAATCTATTCCTCTGCAATTACTAAAAAATAGTTTATATTGAAATATTACCCAGCACAAGCTGGAGCAGAATTTATCTTCCTTTTTCCTGATTAAGGTGTCCTTATGACAGTGTTTATATTTTATTAGTATTCCGGCTGCCCAAAAGTGTCACAGATGTTTAATAATTAGATCTGGTTGGAAGTCAGTTGCTTTAGTGACCGTCTTTCCTGACTTTCTTTGCCAAGAGCAACTCTAATATCTCAGTAAGGAGCCCATAAGAAATTTATTGCCAGAATATTCTCACCATCAGGTCCCTGTCTTCAGAACCAAACTTTACCAAAAATGTCCCAGAATTTCACACTAGAGTCATAGCCCTCCTCAAGTATACTTAAAACTCATTTCTGTGACCAAGATTTTTCTGCCATTTACTACCAACATCCTCTTTGTCACTGTTCCTTTTAGGACCAGGGCTAGTCATGACTACATAAAAGCCTCATCAGCTTCAGAACACTTACTACCTGTTGTGATTTGAGGCTTGGAATGGGGTCGTGACCTTCCAGCAACTGGGAGGACCCCGGGTGGGCGTGAAACCACTGTATTCCCTCCCCTTCCCACACACACTCTGGTAAGAGGCAGGGAGTGGTTTCTTATTTCACTCCTGCCTTGGAGCTCGGAGAGGAAAGTTCTCCTTTCACTCCATGGGACCCTGGAACCATTTCTGAGGGTTTTGTATATTTTATTTTTTGTATTATTCCCCTAATCTTTGTATATATTATTTTCCTTACCTCCCTTTTTTCGTTTTCTGTTCCTTGTTGAACAATATACTTCATTTTTTTTCCAAAGTGTCTCTCTCTCGGTGGGGGGAGAGGCGAGTACATAGTTCTGTTCCGTGTGGGTCCTGCCCTGAACCCCTTTTTACACGGAACCAGGACACTACCCCCATAACAAATGCCAGGTACACTATTGAAAAGCTTGTAGGAAGTTAATAGTATATCACATGACATCACCCACAATGAGAAAAAGATATATAGTCCACTGTATCTTCAGATGATTAACATATATCCAGTAGAAAGATATAATTACCATAGAAAAACATTACGACTCAAGGGATTTTTGACTAATTTATTTTAGGATGTTATTTTATCTACATATTGTTTTATGTTACATTTTTGATGAGTCATCATCTCAGATCTTTTAGAACTCTATTTAGAAGGACTGTTTGATATTCTCTACTTCACTAAACACTTGACATTTCTTAGGAACTTGATAGTATCACATCTTATCTATCTTACTGCATCTTCATCAGAGTTCTAGAAGCGCTATCTTTCTGCTTCTTGATTCCACTCATAGAATAGAATCATAGAATCCTTT